>NW_010170011.1:37598-49887 GCF_000695765.1 Mesitornis unicolor
CTTTATCCCTAACAGTAGCTGAAGCCACAATACCTGTGAGATGAGACATGCTGTGGTTCAAGGAAAGACACAGTCCATGAGCAACATGCCCCACTTTACACAATAAGCCTTTGTCATGCATGCACAATGAGGACTTTGTTCTCAGCACCTTTCCCAGGCACGGGTGCACTGTCTAGCACAAGCATATGTAGAGATAAATGACACCAGACCAGGAACAACCCCTGATGCTGTACTGTGACACTCCTTGTCTTGAGCCCAGGGTGATTCCCAGGATGGTTTTGTCCCATTTTAAGTGGCACTGACACGAATCCAGGTGCAGGTGGGTGGTTACTGGGACTGAAAACTGCTCCCAGGAGACACTCTGGGTGTCTCCTTGCTCTGAAAGAAGTACAAGAGTCCAGTCTGGGGCCAATCTATGTGAGCTTATAGACTGACTCAGAGATAGGTCCTGGAGGTATTCAATTTACTAATATAGATGTAACTTACACAGCACTATTACTCTGTACTCAATTCATTCTGTCCTTGCAGTTCTAGGACCAACCAAAGCATGTAATCAGAGCCACAAACAAATTATCACATGAAGATCTGTATCAACTACAGATAGAAAATACCATTATGCCTATCCAGTCCTCCTTACAGTTGAGATTCATGCATTCAGGTTAAGCCTGCCTTTGTATTTGCTTCTCTGGGTCCATATTATCCCTCACCTTGTTATGCTTCTACAGAGGAAAAATTTAACAAAAAATGTGCTAAGACTGGAGCTGAACAAAAGGTCCCTTGTTTCTGTAGGTACGGATTAGTCCTTGCAGAAAGCAGAGAGATCAAAGCTGTTGTAAGCATTAAGAGGATTTTTCAGGTAATACTTTAGAGATGCATGTACGTATGCCTTGTGAAATGGAATTTAGTGTTAAGAATAAGAAGCCTCGGAAACTGAATTTTTTCATTTATCCATAGATATGCTATGGAATAGGTTTTGTATACTGCTTCATCAGTGTGAGAAAGTCCTGAAGGGGGTTAAAAGTCCATCCAGACTTTTCATTCAATTCTTTTCAAAAGAAATAGATAAAACACATTGTGTAACTTTGCTTCCAAAGGATGTTTGCAGAACATTTTTGTTCCTCTTTAAATATCTCAGTTGATACATGGAAAGACATTTTCAAAAAATAAAACTGGACCTAAACCTGTATTGCAGATATTTAATGAAAGCCAGCTGTGGATAAAAAAACCAAAAAGCAAAACATTATTTTAGAAATAAATGTAATTCCCTCAAGGAGAGATTAACATTTGCCAGTAGGGTCCCAGGTAGATAAACTGTGGGTTATTTGATGTTTGGTCTCAGTGCTGAGTCTCTCTTCCTATTCTGCAGTGTAGTAAAGATCTCTGGTCCCTATTTGGTATTCTCTGGAGCTTTGAAGAGAGGCTAAATTCCCCGATATCATTCTTGAAGCAGCCTGCAGCTTCCATGTTCAGGCTTCAGTATCAGGTCTTAACAGCTTGTTCAATGATAGAAAAATGACCAATGTTGTTCATGCAACAAGCCTGAAACGTAGCCTTTTGACATACCATTTCTAGGGACTCAGGAAGGCCCCAGACTGGTTACTGTAGTCCAAGATTTAAGAGATTAAAAATGTTCAGGGGAAACAGTATCGTGTTCTAACCCAGAGATCCTTGCAAACACATCCACAGACAGAAGAACTCAGGGTACACTGCCTGGGTTTCTCCCCATCCCACTTCTTGGAATTCCTTTATATCTTATGTAGGGATTCATCATTACTGTAGCTCTTTCATCATTTTCCCAGGTCCTCTAGGATCTGACAGGAATTACACTGGAGACCTGCCAGCCCTATTGTTAAGGAAAAAGGGTGCTCCCTCTAGACAGATGCTGGTGTCTGATTCAGAAGGCCTGAATGCCAGTCCTCACTTCCTCAAGACCTCTCCTCAGGCCCAGGTCCTCCCAGACCTCTGGGCTCCCAGATTGCAAGGAGTGTTAAGAAGTTGTTACTGACTCAGATTTCTGTCTTTCTTTGCTGCCCACCTAGGAACCCAGTTTAGTCATTCTGGGACATGTCCTTGCAACCCCATTGCTCCATCTTGGAGTGAAACCTGGGTTTGTTTAAACTCATGCCCTTGCTGTCCCAAGAAGGAAACAGGGCGGCCAGGAACCATGGAGCCCTCCAGCCAGGACCAGCCAGCACAGCCGGAATGCAGGATGTGTGGTGGGCATGCTAATACATGAATCTGTCCCCCAGCCCAACATACTCCATGCCACCTAACACATAGGTGCTTCAGAGTGACTCAGAGCGCTGAAGGCAGTGCTGCAGATGTGCAGGCTGATTCACTCTCCGAGCCTCAGTGCCCCATCCACATCAGCTTAGGGATTTTCCTTCCTTACAAGGTAGTGATGCAAGTTCCTGCATGAGAAAACTGGGTTAATAGGAGCCCTGTAAATGCTCTAACTAGATCACTTGCTTGTTAAGTTTCATACTGTAAAGTACTTGCCCCTGAGAAGGAAAGAGAAGTTGCTACAGCTCAGAAAATGTCAGCTTCATTAACACAACCTGATAATAGCCCTTCTTTCATCCAGCTGGCAGCGACCTATCTCATCTGAACAAAAATGCTGGGATCCTATTCTGCAGAAAATAAATAAATGTAAGAGTGTCTGCAGCAGGTGAGGTGGTTACTACACAAGAAAAGAGATTCCTTGTAGAGATCCCTCAGAGACAGAAGATGCCCAATAGGCCTTTCTTATCTGCCTGTTGCAGGATACCAAGATAGGTTCTGATCAGGGCAAAGTGATGCTGTAAGGGACTTTTGCCCCTTTTCCAAATACCTCCTGCCACCCACACTCAGCAGTCCACATGCTTTGTCTTCAGTAATGGAAAAGCAATTTTCTCCAGTTGCTTATGGCAACATTTGAAATAATTTAAAAAGGTGAAAAGACATTTTTATCATTTTATTTCTTGCAAGTCAGGACCCTGATGTAAATTAGGCTAACTTGCAAACCTCCAGCTATTTTGATTTATGTGGAAAATCTTCTTCCAGCTTACTGCACCATATATCATAATAACACATGACTTTGATAACTGCATTCAGACAGCAGGTGACTGCAACAGCACAGGAAGGATGTGGTCTATTTGCAGCAGCAATGAATAAAGTTGGGGATTTTAGTCAACATCGTGGTTAGAAACTCAGCTTTACTCTTTCTTATATACCATACTCATCGTGTATACAAACTCATCAAAATGATTGAATTAGCCCAAGCCTTACTGCCCTGTGATCATGTACCAGTTGAAATTAGCTGAATTATCATCCCATGTTTTAAATTCTTCTTTATAAAAATGAGTATGCAGGGAGTATTAGTGGTCTCTGATATGTATGGAGGAGATTTCTTTTGCAAACAAAAGACATGGTTTTGCAAATGCTTATTTAAAACGACAATTCCAGGTCAGTTCCTTAAGTATTCATGCATCTGAATTAACAGCACAATCCTATTATAACATTGGAGTTTAAAGTTTTCTAATAAAATTTCATTTTTCAATGGATTTTCAAGATAACAAAATCTTTCACAAAGATTTCAGCCAAAAAGATTTTGCACTGGAAGAAAGTTTCCATGTCCTTGGGAGCAAGGAAGGAGGAGAGGATATCATCTAACCAGTCTTGCAATTTGGTTACCTTTTATTGCATTTGGTAAAAAAAGAATATCTTGTTACTCTCCCTCAGTTAACAAATGTCTTTTCTGTTCTTAGTACACTGCAAGACTCCTTGAAATCTGTTCAAGTACTATCAGAACTTTTTTGTTGTTTCTGCTGTACTTATTATTGCATAAGAAAAATTTTACAGCATTTTCTGTATATAAGTAACAGAAACCTTTTCAGCAAGAAAAGCAAAAGAAACTGTCTTTTGAATAGACCCTTCATTCCTTTCCAGTAGTTTATTCATTCCACCTATCTTTGTAATTTTATACTGTCAGTCCTTACCATCTTTCAGCTTGCAAGAATAAAGGCAGGAACATCAATTTTGTGGATGAGCTTTTGAAATTGTATTAGACTAGCTCCTTCCTGTAGATCTAAAGCTAGTTTTCTTTTCTTCATGCAAGCTTTAATTTGCAATTTCAGATATGCCACTGTGTTTATTCACACAGATCTAAACATTCCATCTATAATTGAAAGTTTGAATAAATTATACTGAACTAGCAAATGAAACCAAGTTTATTCCTGAAGTTATAATGCAATTAGTTATTAATTCAGCAAGGTGCTTAAGCACCTTTTAGTTCCTTTGAAGTCATTTAGACTATTCCCAAGTTTACAGTTATGCCTGCATTTTAAAGCTTCTCATTGAAAAAAGTGTTATTGATTTAATTTTAAAAGTTAGAACTAGAAATTAAATATAAGAAACTTTTACCAGGGTTCCCAGAGATCAAAAGAATGATTAAATCATTATGTGAGTTGAGGTAAACTGTAGAAACTCAGCTATAACTTAAACAAAAAGGTGGTTACACGCAAAGTTTTTCCACATCATTACTGCTTATGGTCTGTAGACCAGATGCTGTACAACTGATGCTTTGCAGGCATATTTGAAGGCAAGCTGTTTCTATTTTAACCCTTTCTCTGTTGTCTCTGGGAAATGTTTTGGAAGTTATTTGACAGAATCCTTCCAGGAAATTAAGTTAGAGTCTAGGCAGCCTGAAACATGGACATGAACAAACTAACATTGCTGTAAGTGTCATAAAATTAAGGTGCAACTGCTGTAACCATTGATTTTGGAGCCTTCTTGCAGATGGAAAAGGCCACAGACATGCTCTTTCCCCTTGTAAGAATATCCTGTGGTGGGTGAGCACCAAACTGGTAAACCAAAGGTTTCAGACAACCCAAGCTGAACAGAACACAGGAACCAGGTCTCTCTGTTTGTGTGCCAATTTATCGTAGAATCATAGAATGGCTTGGGTTGGAAGGAACCTTAAAGCTCATCCAGTCCAATCCCTCTGCCATGGGCGGGGACACTTCCCACCAGACCAGGCTGCTCAAAGTCCCATCCAACCTGGCCTTGAACACTGCCAGGGAGGGGTCATCCACAACTTCCCTGGGCAACCTGTGCCAGTACCTCACCACCCTCACAGTAAAGAATTTCTTCCTAATATCCAGTCCAAATCTACCCTCTTCCAGTTTAAAATCATTCCCCTCATTCTATCACTACCTGCCCTTGTAAAAAGTCCCTCCTCAACTTTCCTGTAGGACCCCTTCAGGAACTGGAAGGCTGCAATAAGGTGTCCCCAGAGCCTTCTCTTCTCCAGGCTGAACAGCCCTAACTCAGCTGGTCCTTGTAGAGGAGGTGCTCTAGTCCTCTGATCATCTTTGTGGCCTCCTCTGGACCTGCTCCAACAGCTCAATGACCTTCTTATACTGGAGGCCCCAGAGCTGGATGCAGTACTCCAGGTGGGAGTACATCTACATTCCAAACAGTAAAGTCCTCTGTATCCTGCCAACAGAGATACAGTTATCTCTTCCCACTGGATACAGAAAACTCTCAAAATCAAAATTTGTGTGTGTGGATTGCTTGGCATGGTCATGGCTGGTGTCTTTAGATCTATGTCAGGACTTCTGTCTTTTGCATACATACTGAGCTGAAGAGTAAGGAGAAGCCATGCATGGAACAGGGAATAGGAGAAAGAAAAAAAGGACTCTCAATACAAAAGCACACATCATAACTGGGAGTCTATGGGGTGAGATATTAATCTTAATACTATACTGAATTTTGCACAAGCCAGACTCTTACTGGGATTAAACAGAAAAAGACTGTGGTTAGGTCAGACCCTTGATCTTGGTCACAATTATTCACCTGGTTAATCATAGCATAGTGAATCTATGGGGCAAATTGTGCTAGGTTGCTCTAAGTGTCTGGGAGGGCGCTCCATCTCCTTCCCTGTAGAGTTTGAGCCTGTTTCTCAATTCTGATCAGAGTCCCTGACCATTAGTCAAGTATAAATATTTACTAGCAAGAATAAAATCCACATAACCCAGTGTGTTCGACCACTGCTGGGTTTGTATAACATGAATTTTGGATATGTGTTTTGTTAGGTTGATCCATAAGTCTTGACATCTCATGGCTTGCTGGTTTGTTGGACTACCCAGGAGGTACAGACTGAAAACAAGTGCTGATAAATCCAATACAGTTTTGACTATCAAGGTTTAGATGTATCAGGAATGTGCATTCACAGTTACTTGGCACACAAGGATACAAGTGGCATGAAGTCAGTGATAGGAAGGAGAAGGCAGTTCAAAATGCTGGCAGGTATGAGCTAGGTGACCAGCAGAGGTTTTTGCAGGAGAATGGTGTGTGAAACCAAAGCAGAGCATTTTCTGAACAAATTATCATGGAAGAAAAGATGATAGGTATCCTGCACTGACAGAAATGCAGGTAGATGCTAGACTAGCAGGCAGGCTTTCTCTGTGCCGTCAAAGTACTAAATAAGACGTGTACAAAACTCCTGTGGTAATACAGAGAGGAGAATAGGAAATATTTCAACACAGTATTTCAGGTTACATAGCATGAACCAAACACATGTTCCTGATAATGATCGGAGCTTGCTGCCACGCTCAGTGTATCAACAAAGTAATTAATCAGTTGGAAAGCTGTTGATGTTGGAAGCTGTATCAGCAAGGAGATTGACTGATACACAGTACAAGTGACTAAGTACAGGTAATGAGAAGGGGGGGATTATAACCTTTTGGCTCATCCTTCAGGAGGTTCCTGAGATGTGTTGGGCTGTCTGCCACAACTGACCTTAATCCAGTGGTCAATCCTGTGTCAAATGGGGCTGTGTGGATGGGCAAGGTAGAAACAGTCTGACTGCTATAGAGGAGGCAGAAACCTCCTGGAGCCGTTATATGGGTGACTGCACCTTGAAGAAACACCTGGATTGATGCAGCTTCTTAGGATGTTGATAGAACCCACTAGGCAGCACAGACCATCGAAAGAGAAAGGTCTGGGAAGGAAAACAGCCTAATTCCCCCATCCACCTTTTGCCATTTACAATTTTTCATAGTCCACTGTCACCTAACTATTTTGTAACATCTTCTAATTAAACAAATGCAGTATGTCCTCACAATGGGACTGAGGAAAATGTCAAAAATTAAAATGCCTGTTACTGGGATGGCTAAGGTCTCTCCAGAAAGCTGCTCAGGCTGTATGTCTCAGCGGAAGCGCTGGTCAAAGTAGACCAAAATAAGCAGAATACACTTAGCTGTACTCAACAGGTAAGGAAGTGTTCATGAGGGCAGCATCATGTAGAATAAAAAGTCCATTTTCCTTCCCTGCATTTCCTCACACTTCTGACACTCAGACTTCATAAGCTCATCTTCCTGCTCCAAGGCTTCAGCTGCTCAAAAGGCAAGAAGACATGGAATCAAGCTATCACATTTTCAGAGATATGTAATCTCCAGAGCTATAAGATGCATTCCTCACAGTTGGTCACGATTGGAACCTTCACTGAGATCTGAGTCAGACACACCCCTCTAATGAGGCCAGATGTGTGGTGTGTTGTATCCATTCTCATAAACCAATGGTAGTATACTTATCCAGAGAAATTAGTCTAACACTTGGCAACACATTATTTTTTTTTCTGTGATTTTTAAGGGCTTGATCAACAACCTTTCCCACCGCTTGCAGGGCTTTTAAGAACCTCAAAGGCTGGGATTCACTTTCCTTGATGCCATTAGTGCTATCCATTTTCTCAGCCTCTCCTGCTCCCATGAATGTGTACTGGCTTTTCTGAAGTTTCTGGGGAACTGCAAAATCATTCTAATAAAACAAAAAAGTACAACTGTGGGCAGCACACACAAAAAGGACCACAGACACAATACTTCAGGATCAGTGAGTTACTTCCTTTAGGTCCTTTTAGCACTTGAAGAGTTTTTAACCCTGCCGATGTAGAAGGTCATTCTCTGACCTCTAAAACTGAAGCCCTTGGGAAATGTCCATTCAATCTAGGAGCACATGTCAGCAGCTCCTGGGCAGAAGAGACTTCCTGACCTGCATGTGTTTGGACCATCAGCTTTCCTGACAGGCAGGAATTTCACCCTTACACCTTTTAGCTCAACACTTTTTGTTTTTCTAAGTTGTCTACCTATGCTTCAACTATAAAGCTAAAGTGTTTTTTCTGAGAGCTGACTCACACAGGCAGATGCAAGCTGGACAATTCCTGGAGCTGGGACTCTTGCTGCGTACCCAGGCTCTGGTGTTTTTCACACAGCAAGGACAAATTTTGTGCTTGGCAAGTGGCTTCCACTGCTTGAAGTCTGGCATTTTAAGTAATTTGAAGACAATTTCCTTCTTGTTCTTCCAAGAGATACACACTATTTTTCATTTAAGAGTAAAAACATGCCTTAATGCTAGCTCTTTACTAGTGTGTATATTGTCTTCTCTTTCTTTAAATAATACACAATTGAAAGCAAAAAGACCAATACAGTAGAAGTTAAACTGTCATGGCCCATGTAGTCATTATATCTAAGTGTTGCCATTATGTAAAACTGCAGCCATTATGTATAATTACAAAGGAAGTTGTGCAACAAAGGAAGAGGTCTATCTTATAGAAATAAAAATGTTATCCTTTAGATCACTGTTGACACACAGCCTGCTGAGACCTGCGACTAGAACGTGCTTCTTTCCTTTCATATCTCTAACTAGTTATTTCTCAGAAAGCCCAGATGTAAATTAAAACACACACTTCTTTAATTAAAGTCATTCAGCAACCCTAGTGGGGAAAAAAGTGGCATTTAAACACAAAATCAAAATCAACTTATGGATTCCCTCCTTCCCACTGCCCCAGCTCTCCAGGTGCAATGAAGATGCCATTTTCTGGTCTCTGTATTCCCATTCTTAGCACAATAAAAATGAAATGATAGTTATTTGCCACTGTTTTGTTAAAATGTCAAACTGTGTTGCAAGCAAATTGATTTCAGGCCAGTTCAGTTGAGTTCAGCATGTGTGAGCCTTCTTACTGCATCTGTTCCTTCTTTGAAAAGCCAAAGCAAGACTGCTGGGAAGTGATAGACTCACTCCAATTAAAAATGATACAGCTGCAGGCAGCACACTTAAATAGGAACCATGGACACAATACTGTAGTCAGAAGTGAAGGCAACAGCACCCAAACACAGCCATGGCTTCAGCAGTGTAAAAGCAGATGAATCTAATGGGAATTTCTTCAGCTCAGCATGAAGTTCCTGTAGAGGCAATAAGAGCCTAATTCCCGTCCTAGGTTCTGATGATGAACCTTTGGATCACCAATCCCATGGTGAGGGAAGTCTGACTTGTTGAAGGGCACAGCAAAACATGAACACCTAGTCTTGTTCTCCACATGAAGCTGCTTAATAAGATGGAGGATGTCAATAAAGACATGGTTCGAGTCCTCTCCAAAGCAGCTACTGCTTGCTTCTGTCCTGTGGATCCCCAAATATAACTCCTAGAACTGTCTCAATTAACATTAATCCACATCTGGCACAGATACATTTTAAATGGGCTGTAAGGATGCTGAAACACAGACCGGTATAAAGCCTGGGATGTAAATCACCCAAGGTTGTGCTCTCCTTATGCTTTAATATGTAGCATGCGCCAAATGTGACAATCACACTGGATGGGAAGAGCCTTTAATTTCTTTTAAGTAGGATTTGAAGTAATGTATGTTGACACCCAATAACTACTTCAGCCTTGCCTCATTTGTGAAGATACATGCCATATGTAAAAGCTCAGTGTAATAAGATGAACCCAAACCTAACACACTTCATTGCTGAGCTGTGTTTCCTCTTCAGTCTTTCTGAGGATCAGCCGATGCGTTTGGTGCCTGCTTGTATGACACAGGCTGTCATTATTCATTCTAGACTTGGTCTCAGTGCTGTGACTACAGGAAGCAAATTCTAATTGATGTGGACAAAAATTAAGGTTTCTGACTTCTTATGAGCAGGAGACAAAGGGCTTTGCAATGGCTCACCAGACAGACAGCCTGAAACAGAGCTCCCTGTTATGAACTTTATGTCATTAGGAATGCTTTCAGCTTGGGAATTTTGGGGAGGAAATAGCAGGCTCAGGAGTTTAGAATAAGACCTTTATATTTGACTGCTGTTGCAGAGGGCTGTGTTCTCTGGTAAGTAGGGTCTTCCAAGGGACATTGGGAGATGCGGGGTCCCAGCTTCACACTTCATGTTTCTGTATCTCTTTACCTCTTTCTAATCTCTCTCTCGTTACTTTCCTATGACCAGTGGTCTTTTACTACAATTTTGTTATGCTTCCAGCACTACAGAGCACCCATTTCTGCTGGATCTTTTAAGATGATACTTTGATACAGATACTTGAGCATGCAGCATCTTCACTACAATTCTGGTAATGAAGATTCACACATTATTAACTATGCATTTTTTTGAATGGAAAATACGTTGACAAATTTAAGTCATCATTTTATAGAGAGAAACAGTTTGTGACTTTTCACATGGCAGAAATATATGAAACTTGTTATTTCTTTTCTCTCTCAGACTACTGTTGCTGGGACACTTAACACATTGACTTGAAAATCAATTGATGTATTTAACTAGTGTTTACTTCTGTTCCAGCAGCAGTTGTACAGGAAAAAAAAAGTTAAAGTACTAAAAGTAGGCATTTTTATAATTCAACAGCTTGGAGCAATTTGCGTCCGAGTATTTGAAAGAACAAATAAGACCCTGGCTAAGAAATCCTGGAAAGCAATAGGAGGCTCACCCATATCTGCAGCAGAAGAGCCTGCAATGAAGGTGAATGCAAGAGGATGTTCTTCCACCATTTTGACCAGCGTGGAATTGGTGTCACAGATGTGGAGTTGGGTTATGAAATTAGACAGGTCTGGACAACCTCATCCCAACTCAGAGTTTGCCTGCTTGAGCCCAGTGCCAACGATTATTCCAGTTAGGTGAAACATCACATGAATGGATTTCTTCAGGAAATTCAATGTACGCTGGGTAACCTTGTTTAACATTTTGCACCAGCCCTCACAAGTTTGTTTGCAAAGGCAGACAATTCTTTTCAGAGCCTGTCTGTGCATTTCCTGTGTTTAGTGCAGAGCTGTGATAGATTTCACATGGACATTCTTCCCTTCAGCTTCTTACAGACCTGGCTCTGCTGAGATGGGCCTTCCAAGTCTAGGCATGAGGTCCTACTGCTAGTGTAGACAGAGAAAGTTCCTTCAACTGTCAGTTTGCACCAACTTCGAAATATGTGACAAATTACATGAGGTAGTGATGGGAACAGTCTGGATTGTGACCTCACTGACATGAACACAGGTCAGGGGTCTCCTCAGTTAACACATTGCATCATACCAACAACAGTGGCCATCAACACTGGCTACTTTGTGTCAGATCTTGTCCTGAGCATTCACTTTGACAGAAAAAAGCTGCTTTCCACCAGTAAAGTCACTACAGCATGGAAAAAGAATGAAAAGAGAAGCTGCGTTTCCTAGATGACAGAGAAATACAAGGCAAGACAAAGCAGTCATTCCTTCTCTGACTTGCTCATCAAAGTAAAAAAGATATGTACTTTGTTTAGGGAAAAAAAAAAAGGGAGGGCCTTGCCAAGCTTACAAGAGATTTGGTCTGAAACAATTAGGTCAGCTGCAGTTTACCAGCCAGGTAAAGGTAGACTTGGGATTAGTTAGTACAGGGGAAAGAGAAAGAAAGACAGTGGAGCTACTATGGTCTAAAAGAGAACAATGTTCCAGCTCTCAAGGCAATTAGTGTATGAAATGGTCAGTGGAGGAAATTGATCAGTGAGCACAATGGAAATCAAAGCAGGTGTCCATTTTTTCAGGAGACAGAAATGGACCATATAAGGAGAAAATGTTTTGCTGATTTACAGTGAATAGAAAAGCATCACAAATGTTATTTTCTCCTGCCTTAATACACACTTGATCTCAATTGGTTTACAGAGCTGGTGATTAGTTATCTTTTTCAAGACAGGGAATTAGTAAAAATGTAGAGGACAGTAAGCTATATCCTATTGGAGGAACAGGTGGTAATGGAAATTAGTACTAATGAACTCTTAATTATTTACAAAGGTCCCACACCAAATCCCTCTCCCTAACTTCAGGGCAATCCCACTATAGGTGTCCTGACATTCCCAAACCACTTGCTAGAGAGCCCTTTAACTAGAATTTCTATCTCCTTGTTTTTCTTGGTGTAATTCTACAAGGACTTCTCTAACAGCAGTTACACTGTACCTCTCGGTAATCCTCATTTGTTTTTCACCTCTGTCATACACACATATGTGGACACAC
>NW_010170012.1:0-7729 GCF_000695765.1 Mesitornis unicolor
AGTTAGGCACTGGGCCTAAACCACGACAACCGTGAACAAATTAACTACAAGGAATGAATCAATGTCATAACTCGCTAGAAGTGTATTATATATTGTCCCATATAACCTAGAGCAGACCAGACTGGTATTTCTTTCATGTGGTATCTGGAAAATTATTGTCCTTCCTCCAGTGAATTGCTGTTTGATATTTTCTGCAGAAGAGAATATGAAACAATAACGAGGGGGTCAAACACTGCCCTTCCCTGGGAACGTGGTCGGCTTGCTCAAGTCTGCAGCATCTTTGTGCACCTGAATCCTGTATTGATGAGAGCCCAACAGAATGTAATACAGAGTGACAGCCCTGAGCCACTAATACCAACAGCGAAATAAATGCACCGCACATCACAGAAAGGATTGAAATAATAATACAAAATATCTATGGCAATTATGTACAGGCTGTACTAGGGGATGCCTACTAGGATGCACAGAAACGACTTTCTGTGCAGTCTTAGAGTCTCTCAAATTCTTCTGAATGCAAATCTCAGTTCTCTTTTCCCAGACAGTTTCTGCCATGCTGGTGTCCCCTGCGCGGCACCCGCGGGTGCAGGGGGAGCCGAGCAGCCCTGCAGGCAGCTGGCAGCAGCCTCTGGCCCAGCTGTGTGGGAGAAGGGGGCTTGACAGGCGCCGACCATCGTCTCACTGCTTCAGCTCAGCAAGTCTGCCCCAAGGTGTATGTGGTATCTGTTTCTCAGGTGTGAATAATTTTGAGAGAACCTTTTCTTCCTCTCCTCCCTCCTTAAAACTAGTATGTCCTTTTTCAGAAACCTTGGGAAAGGATGGACTTTGGTCTACACTGTCCCAATAGCAAGCAAACAGCAAAAGTATCTCAAATGAGTTAATCAGTGAAAGGTCTCGTAATCTACAAACTCTTGCAGGTTTTGAGTGTCTTTTTTGAGTGCCTTCTTTCTGAACTATGTAGTCCAGTAAAAAAACCAAACCAGAAAATTTCTAGGTTATTTTCTGAGTCTACTGTTCCACTGCAAAGTACCTCAGTCAGCCTTAGCGTCATAGTCTATCTTTTCCCTATAAAGATAGGAAAGTCATTGAAAGTATGCTGGAGAAAATATCTATGGGGGGATTTGAGAAAACATTTTTCTCAGGAGCTATCTAAGCTATAAGTATGTAACTACTGAATACCATCAAGTTAAAAAAAAAGCCAAACCAGCACAAAAAAACCCAAAACAAACCCACAAAAATTCCTTTCATGTCTGATGTGAAAAATGTGCAAAACCAGTCACTTTGTATGAAGGTTCAACCTAGCTTGTGTTTTTATTATTCTTTGGATTCTTTTTCTTCAAGGGAATGTAATGCACGTTAGCCACACTGATCCGCTTTCACCATCTCATCCCTCTGGATGCATTCAGACTCTCAGTGATTATTGATTAAAACACTTCAAAACTCAATCAGTGTCAGGGAGAGATGTGGTTAAAGTTTTTCAGTGCAGGATCGTGGAATGGAGTAATAAAAAAGGAAAAAAAAAAATCATCCCACAAACTCTTATTTGCTGCTGGTGGTAAACAGATTACTGTATTCATTAAGCCAAAAAACTAGCTAATGAAAAAGTGAGGGAAAAAATTTAAATTATTTAATGTGCATAATAAATGCATGGATCAGACAGCATTAGACCCCGTCAGCAGAGTTGAGTGTCTTTTGTACCGACTTCTCATTATTGACTGATCTTCTTGAAGCCTCAATGCTAAAAAAAAACCTAACCAAAGATCAAAGCTCGAAAAAATAGCGCAGAACTTTGAAGCATTTTGCACAAACTGGGCACTGTCACAGTTCACAGACTGTAGGGTTGGTTTCTGGTTTACTTTGATTTTTCCAGATTTTTTGTTGTTGTGCATGGTGGGATCCCCATGGGGAGGTGGTGTGGATAGGGCTTCCTATCCTCATGGTCTTTTTTCCAAAAAGGGCAGGGTGAGGTGTTTGTGTGGCAGCTCAGGAGTGCCAGAGTTGCTGTGTGAGGGCCACAGGGCCACACTGGCTGGGATGGCACCTGCATGCCATTTGGGGAATTCAGGGGCTTCGCTTTCAGGGCTGGCCCCGGACATGCGAGCAGGGAGGCAGCACGGCTGGTGACCAGGTCCTGCTGCGGGGCGTGGGTGAGAGCAGGTCACAGCCAGACCTTGTCCCTGCTGGTGAGCGTGGCTCCTGCACGGGGCGGCTGCGCGGGGCCAAGGCTCTGCAGAACAGCAGGAGCATGGCTGGACACAGCTGCAGGAGTAAAGGGCTTCTTGAAGCTTAAGGTGGCAGTTTTGTTCATAAATAATTATAGTCACTTTTATGTCTTCATAGCCTGCCCTGTAACTTTTTATCCTGTTTCCCAGTCAGCTCCAACAGCAAGAGCTGCATGAACTGCAGAGAATGTCTCTGTATTTCAAAATCTGTCATTAATGCAAATTGGTAAACAGAGATTTTCTAACAAAAATCTTAAAAGGTTGTCTTCAAAATGTGTTGAAGCATAACAGATAACATCTTTTTTTAAATTTCTTTTAACCTATGGTGGTGTCTGTGCTTTGTGACAGGTAGACAGTGACGTCTAGCCAGGTTGGAGGGTTCGGTGGTCGCCTTGTTGTGTGCCCCGTAAGAGAGTCCAGCATTTGCTTTGCATGAAACTTTAAGATCTTTCTGGACTAGTGATTAGGCTCTGTATTGGTTCTAGCAGGACCCAAGGGAGTCAATAAAACACAAGATTTGGGGCTGGTGGTGGAAGCTGAGCTGTGTCGTGAGCATCAGTGAGGTTAATGGCTGCTAACAACACTTCTTCCAGCAGACTGGTGTTTTGCCATGCCACAGCGTAACTCTGATCTCTTGAAACTGCATTTGAGTGGTTTCCTGCTCTGACTGAAGGAATAAAATACTTTGTACTCTTTATTAGTCAGAGTAGCAGCAACAAATCAGTGACTATATATAGCTCATAACAGCAAAAGACATTAAGGGGACAGTGAGCATCAAGTACAATTTGTGAGGGCCTTTAGATGTGAATTAATTGTAGCTGGGATGCTGCTGGGAGTTTTCTTGCCTCGTGTAATCGCTGTGATAAAGTTAGGGTTAGTGCACAGTGGTGTGGTTTCTCCATGAGATAAGCAATGGGTTATTTCTCTTGGATTATATCCAAAAGCAGCTGAATAACGCTGGAGTGGATTTCCTATCCCTCGTTCCAGCCCTATGCCAGCTCTGCTGGCACTGAGGAGCATCACGTGCCATCTGTCAGCACCAGTGCCCAAGGGGGCAGGGGATGCTTCCGACTACATCTGGTCAGGAAAATGTCCTGCCTCTGTCCCCACAGCTCAGGGCATGCTGTCCAATGTTTCTGACGTACGATATGTGACTGCTGCAGGGATAGCTTTAGAGATACTCTTCTCATTGTCTTCAAGTATTTTCTCCATGTTACAGTTCTCCTTTATATAATAGCAACATTATTTAGCTGCCGTTTGCTCTCCTCTGCTTCATAAGGTACTGCTAGCTTATTAGGTCAGGGAATTCAGTAAGGAATAGTAAAATTAAATTAGTTTAAGTGAAAAGTATACTTTGTAGGAAGGAAGGTCTAAACTGGGAGGAGATGTCAGAACATACAGAATAGTTTAATAATCAGAAAGGTGTGCAAATCACTTGCTGTGCAGCTGTTCCTGCAGTGCCCTCCATCCGCCTCCCAGTTTTCTCCTCCTGAACCAGTGAGTCAGTTTGGCCACGTATGTGCGAAGGGAGACCCTGCCAGCCACGCTGGCGAGAGACCTGGGTTTGGTCTCATGAGCTTGTAGCCAGCGAGTCCTCCTCTGAACAGGCTGTTCCTGTGCCACTGTGCCACCTCTGACCTGGGCCTTCTCTGTTCCTTGTTCTTCCTTAGTTGTGTGGCCTTTGTGACACTGAGTGACCCTAGTGGAGACAACATCCTCAGGGAAGCAGCAATTCACTATGTTGTGTGAGTTTAACAACTCCTTGGTCCATTCACCTTCTAATTTTTTTTGTTAATACAAACCAAAAAGGCAAATCGTACACCAGATGAGGAGCAGTGGTCAGTCTGTCTCTGTCCTGTGGGTCCCTACTGGAATCGGGAGACACAGAGCTCCATATCCCACATCTGATGATGGGTAGCTGTTCCTGGAAGGACTTAGACCCCCACATATTCCTTGAGCTCTGTTGAATATTTACCATCAGTCTCTGATGGCTGCACAGCTTGCACAGCCGTCTGGGTGGTAATTTTTCTGCTGCTTGCTGCACTGCAGTTGGGGTTTCAACTTTCAGACCAGAGGCTGAGAAGGCAAGAGGAGCAATCACTCCTGCTGGCACGCATTCCCTGAATGACCATGCTGAAATGATGAATTGAAGCTTTTGACATGTTCTTCCCAGTAATATTAATAGCAGAGATTACTGTGGATGACAGCAAATTAGATAGGGCAGGGTCTCCCAATGCTTACTGCCTGCTACTGAATCAGTTTTTGCTTTAATATTTCACTTGATTGAAGAGCAGTGCTTAAAATCTGTACAGTGCCCCATATTTTTAACTTCCTCCAAGAAACAGAAAAGCAGGCTTAGTTCATTCACATTCAGGTCTGTGCAACAACTGCCTTGGGAAGAACTCGTGGAGTTGCACAGGGTAGGAGGTACAACCGCAGCAAATCCCGTGGAGGTCAGAGGTAAGGAGAAGTCAGAGCTGCTCTTCAGGTTGAGAGACCAAAGCCTGGTTTGGAAATGTGTATCCCAGCACCATTCAGCTGAGGGAGGTCAGCAGTAAAAAAGGAAGGTTTATCCCTTTCCATAATAATTCAGATACGGGACTTTATGGGGGTGGTGGTAGGGCTTGAGGTTGTTTGGTTTTCCTTGCTTGGTGTGGCAGGGAGAAGCAGGGGACAGCTTTTGGTTTTCTGAAGTCTATTCAATGCAAATTTTTGTTGATACAAAAGACAGAATAGCAAGAAAGTTTCATCCTCAAGTGCTAAGTTGATGAAAGGCATATAATGAGCAGTTCAAAATGCTTAATGAGAAGGCACAGCCCAGTAGGAAACAGTGAACAGCCGTGGCAGCAGTTTCCACGCTGATGTGGCTGTTTAGCTTCAGGATCCAGAGCGTATTTTGTCATGCTTGCATTTGTCCCACAGTCTGGGTGTTGTGTCATGGTGTAGGTGTACCCCTCATCTCCAGGTGTAAGTGTAGGATGAATTAGGACATTATTTATAGGACCCAGTACTGTTATCAGTGCTGCTTTGCTAGAAAAACTCAGCTTTTTTTCCAACTGCCATTGACCAGACCCAGATATGTCTGTCCCCTCACCCCACTTATAGAATACCCATTAAATTGATGAAAATTTCATTTTAAAACTTGGTTGCACAACATGTGTGACATCTTATCTCATGCAGACACTGGCCATTCTCCTTATTTGAGATACACAAATAGCAGAGGAGGGTTCAGATGAAACCATATACTGGCTTCCATCATCCCCACATCTCCATAGGCAAATCAGAGCTTAAGTCAGCCCAGCAGTTCAACTATCTAGGACGGATCATTTCCTCAGATGGTAAGATTGACAAAGAGATAGACTACAGGTTAGCAAAGGCATACAGAGCTTTCAGAAAAGTCCATAAAAGAGTCTGGTGCAATAAACACCTGAAGAAAAGTACAAAGATTAGTGTCTACAGAGCCACTGTACTGTCTGCTCTTTTATATGGGTCTGAATCATGGGTCATCTACTGCCACCCCCTGCGACTCCTCGAACGCTTCCATCAGCGCTGCCTCCGTACAATCCCAAACATCCACTGGACTGACTGCGCGGCTGATGTCACTGTCCTTGAACAGGCAGGGTCACCAGGATTGAGGCCGTGCTGCTGAGGATGCAGCTGTGCTGGGCAGGGCATGTCCCCAGGATGGAGGATCACTGCCTCCCTAAGATCGTGCTCTGTGGTGAACTCGCCACCAGCTGCCGCAACAGAGGAGCCCCAAAGAGGAGATCCAAGGAGTCCCTGGAACAATACCTCAGTTTTGGCCATACTGACTACCATCAGTGGTCCACCCTGGCCTCCAATCGGGACACATGGAGACACACCATTCATCACGCTGCCGCCTCCTTTGAGAACGCACGTAGAATCAGTCTCGAGGAGAAAAGACAGCGCAGAAAGAATCGCGCCTTGCCAATACCGCCTGAGGAGACTTTCCACTGTGCCCTCTGCAACCCGACTTGCCTGTCCCACATCGGCCTTTTTAGCCATCGGCGCGCTTGCAGCAAGCATGGGTAGTGCCCTTCCCTTATCTTCGTTCACGAAGCCTAGCCAGGCTGATGATATACTGGCTTCCCTTGTGTTTTCCTGTCAAAAATCTGCTCCCATTAAAGCTTGAAAAAGTACCAGAAGTACAGATACTAGTAAGAAACCCTCCTTTGAATTATTATTGGGTTTTGGAGGGATTCTGTCATTGCCCTCCTGATTGTTACAAATTGCTGAGGTTCAGCCTGAGCTCCCATAGCATCAGAGGAGCAACAATCAAGGAGTCACCGGTGCCTGGGGACTGCCATGGCACACAACACAGCTGCTGCCTCTCATGGCAAAGGCAGAAACAGGATCATTTCTGCAAGTTTTGCGTAGTTCTTATTGGACTGATAACTTAGGGCCAGAAAAATAGATATCAACCCCTTTGTTTTGCTGAAACTTAAAAGGAACCTAACAGGGATTTCTGTGTTGAGAGCAGGGAAGTTTATATTCATGACCTAAATTCTTCTAGGGTTGTTTGTTTATTTGTTTGTTGATTGTTGAATGATTTATTTGCATGTACATTTTCGGTGCATGCTCGTTTCCATAAATTTAAAAAGAAATACAAAGGCTTTTCTGGATTTAGAGAGGACTGGGAGATCATCTCTCTGTTACTAAATACCACATGTTTTCAGAAAGCTAGCATGACTCTGAGCTGAATGGGAGTTCTGGTTTTCTCTGAAGTCCTGGCTGGCATCAGCTGCAGACAGTGTGGTTCTTCTTACAGCAGTTAAAGCAGAATGGCAGGATATGCAGTCTTAGTTTAACGCAATCAACCAAGAGAACACCAGTACAAACAGGATTATCCATTACACGCCTCACAGGTTGATCTCATACTGGCTTAAGCAGATCCATTTATTCATCAGTTTTATTTAACTACAAGAAAAATTTATATAACAGGCCAAAATGCTTTCTTCTGCCTGCCTGAAATATTAGGGTTTTTTGAAAAAGGCAAATGAGAATAGCAACTAAAGGCTTCTAACAAATGCTTTGGGACCTTTGGGCCTGTTCCATCCTCACTGTAGCTCAGCTCAGTTCAGTGGCTGGTGGGTACATTTGACCACTTGCCTTGTGCCTTTCTGTAGCTTGCAAGTTCTTTGGCCCTTCCTGGGAATGGCAACGCAACATCCTGGGACCAGCTCAGCTCTGGCGCTGCCATTCAGTATGAAGGCGCTGGGGAAAAAGGACTGAAAAAATGTATTTCTTCCTAGAAACAAATACTAAGGGGAAAGATTATAACTCTTTTTCCATTTCCATTTTGCGATGGTGACACTGAGGACTGAACTAATGTGGGAAGTAGCTCCTAAGCGCTGCACTCACTACAGTCCATGCATAAATAGATAAACCAGAGAAACCTGGAACCAGCAGTGAAGATGTAGGATGAGAGCTGCTTGTTGAAGGGCCTGATTTTCAGGGCCAGATAAGTGCACTGAGAGGAGAGGAGTGTT
>NW_010170012.1:7760-9690 GCF_000695765.1 Mesitornis unicolor
AATATTGAGTGTAACCCTACGGGCAGCCTATTACGATTGCTCATCTAGGACTGCAGGGTTTGGGTCAGCCACCCGTTAACGAATGTCTTGTGGAATAAGCAGGGGGAAAGCAAGCTGCTCTCTCACAGGTTCCTCTCCTTGGAGGGGCTAAGACAGATCTGACACTGCACCAATGGCCCTTTGAAAACCCCATCAGGAAAACAGAGCTTGACATCTATGGTGTTTCTTAAAAGGTCTCTGTAAGTAAGGAACAAGAAACAGCAGCTAATTCCTTCTTTACACTGTGTTTAGGTAGAGCGATAGTGCCACCTCCTTGCACCACAGGAGGAATGAGGTGGTCTAGTCTGCCCGCCTTGGCCCGTACCGTGGCCATGGCAGCCCCTGTGGTGGTGCAGCAGTCGGGCTGCAGTTTGAGGACATCTCACGGAGTCCCTGAGCTCCAAGTAGCAACACCCGGGACTTGACATCCGATCAAGTCAGTAGCTGTGGCTTCTGCACGCCTGCCCCAAACTCTGCTGAGACTGAGGGTGGGCAGTCCAGAGAGACTCTGGATTGGTTTTTGCTTGAGTATTGTTGAGCATGGTATGAATTTAAGCCATGTATTGCTTATGAGCATGAGGCCCTCTGCAAAGCTTTGTGGTGCTTAGCTTCTAGCATCTGTGAGCAGGCTGTGTCTGAGGAGCTGGGATGGTCTTTACTGAATGCCTTCAATAGCGCCTTTTTGATTGCAAGCCAGCTTGTCTTGGTCTCACTTAGAAGTTTTGCAGAAGTTGAAATCTGAATTAGAAGAAATGCATGTAAACACCATTATAAAGTATTTTTGCTTGATACTTTCTTTCTCTTTTATTTTTACTGGGTATTTTTATTTGTCTGTGCTCAGGGACGCTGGCTCTGTTGGCTACTTGATGTGGTTACAGAAAAACATGTGAATGATGAATTTCAGCCTCATGGTATTTTAATACTTTTTCAGAATCATTTCAATCCATAAATTTACACTTGGATCTATAAGTTCAAGTCTCACTGATTTCAGTAACAAATGCATGAGTGCACCTGTGAACTGAATCAGAAATAAGGGACTGCAGCTATTGGCAGAGGGGAGATGTACTCATTTCCCTGGCAGCTTGATTTGTTTCTGCAACTCATTCTTCCAGATGAGCAAAGAAAGATCCTGCTTACTACAAGTGTGTATGCGACATTATAACTAAACATCATATTCTGGATGGAGCATCACAGCTACAGCCTGAGCCCTGGAAATTTGCTATCCTGGCAAACAGAGCACCTGCCTTTGCCGCACTTCATAAAGCACTCGCTGTGGAGGTTGCTCTGGAGTAGCTGAGAGCAAAGGGATTTCTCAGCCTCATTTGTTTCTCTGTCTCCAGGTGCGTGAAAAGCTTGATTACAAAATGTCAGGGAAAATACGGTTTGTAAAATCAGCTTGCGTGTGGAAAATATCTAATTCCATCTCTGAGCTGGGAGCTGGGTTTCCCAATCAGAGGACAAGTGTTAATCTCACTCCATCTATCAGAGCCTCAGGACTAACAGTAACACATTCAGAGCCTTGAAAGTGCCTCCTTTCAGGGAGCCCAGATCAGTATGCCTTGGCTGTACGGCCTCTTAATTCAAAAGCAGGTTTAATTATACTGGGTGAATTGCCTTCAAAACACAGAGAGTTTCTGTAACATTGCTATTGATTCAAATCCTTACTGTAGTAATAACCAGATCAGTTTCCGCGGCTTTGAAATAATTCATGTGTCTGCACTGGGCTGTGTTCACCAGAAAACAAGGTTTTCCTATAGCCATTCTCGTAGATGGTCTGCCTTAAATGCGATAGCTATCCCTTGTCATCAGCAGTTGTGGTGTTCAATCCTTAAAATCCTTTACCTCTGGTTTCTTTCTGGAACTTTTGGACTCAATAACATTGCCAGGAATG
>NW_010170012.1:9721-15072 GCF_000695765.1 Mesitornis unicolor
CGTGGGACTGTGCTCACACCTCTCATGGGGAGGTTAAGCAGGTCTGGCTCCTTCCATCACCTCTCAAACCCGTGCCCTTGAACCTTTGTATGCCCCTGTGTATTGCAAGGAACAGTTTGAATCAACTTCGTTAGTAAAATCCCTGTAGTCAAAATATTTATGAAGCTCTTCTGGTGTACTGGTAAAGCCTGTCAGGTGAATAGATAACAAGTCGGTCGTGACAGAGGGTCCATAAGGACGTTTTGGTGACACTGAGGTTGCGGTGGCAGGATTGGCTCTTTGTGAGACTGAGATGGAGGTAAGAGATGGACTAAAGTAAAGAGGAGGTGGGGATGCCACAGAGGCAGAGCTTAACGAATGTTCATTTGCTTTACGTGAGATATTCATAGCCCCTGCAGTGTTGTGTGCGGGGTGGAAGATGCATTCACAGATTAGGTGAATGTTACAGCATGAAGCTATGAATCCAGACCAGGAGGGCCTAGAGCTGAGCACACTGAACTCACGTGCTTGGTCACTGCGAGCAGTTGCAAAGGGAAACCCAAAGTTGGAGTAAACAATCAAGCTGAGTTGAGATTTTGTGTTTTATTTGCACTCACTCATTCCTTCCCTTAGTAGAACTGCTAGAACAACCTTTACCTGAAACATTAAGCCCTAAAGATTTGCTGCCACAGTAAATACTACACTTGAATTGATTTGATGCACTTTAGAAATCAAGCCACATTCCTAATAGAGGAGCAGTGCATGTTTTCAATGTTTATCATACTGTATTAGGTGTTTAATTAGAGAGAGGTTCCCGGAGGATTAGCTAGCTTCATGTTGATGGCAGAAGCAGATCTGTTAGCAATTTTTGGCAGGTAATTACAATGTGAAACTGGATGACTTGAACTGAATATTTTACAATAGCAGCTCTAGATGGAATGAAAAATGTACACCTGTTTGCTCCTGCAGGTTTTCTAGCTTAGTAAATTAGGAAGGAATTAGCATCAGTATTATCCAGATTACTGGGCTGAGCTCCACAGCAGGGAGTGTGGAAGTCAGCAAATGGCTCTCGCTGCTTGCGCTCCTGCAAACACCTGCTCCTGTGTGCTCTTTGGGGAGTGGGACAATTTGATTTCCATTGACTGCTCTTACATTGGATTAAGCTGGGATGTAGCCCTGTGCATGAGAGGTAGAGCATGGCTGGAAAAGAAAAGCGTCTTTCTCTCCTTAGGGAATGTGCTACCTGTGTGCGTGGGATTTCCAGGAATCTTCTTGACATCAGAAGAGGTTTTACCCAACATAGCCAGCATCCACAGATCCCTTTGACATCCCCGTGGCTGAGCAGGCTTGACCCTTATCAATGTTTGTTGATCTGAATACCACATGTGTCAGGAGGCAGATGGTGTGAGAGAAGCGGGCAACAATCTGAGGAGCGAAGCAGGCTTATTTCCGAGGCAGCCTCAGCCCAGAGCCCTTGTCACCAAGCTGTTCCTGCTCAGGGGCTTCCGTGGCAGATATTTTGGATGAATTAGGACATGGCACATGCTGCATCCATTTGCTGCTGCTCATGTTACTCAAAAAGCTGCAAATGAATAGGTCTTACTGGGTCAGATCATTAATTCTCCAAGTCCAGCAGCAATCTTCCACTGGTGGCTAATGGCTGAGGTCTCACAGGAGAGCAGAAGGACTTGATCCAGCTGTGCTGCTGAGAACCTTCTGTGTGTTATTGGTCTGCAAAACGAAGGTTTTGGTCAAATGACTCTTCTGGGAGCAGACTTGTGAGGCATTTGGGAATGTGAGATTTACTTAACACGGCTCTATCTGATCACTCCGTGACTCCGTGTAAATGAGGGAGCTTAAGAGAAAGGTGGGAGAACTCAACCCTGTATTTGCAGGTTTGTTAGCCTTAGGGTCTGAATTATCTAAGCTAAAAAGGTATCTTTTTAATTGCTATTACTCAGTCTTGTCTGCAGCGTTAGCTGTCCCTGTACTCGGCACAGCCCTGCACGATGGACTGGGTTTGCACAAGAGCACACGTTGTCCACCCGTGCTCGGGTGAGCACAGCGGTGGGAGCTGCCAAATTCAGGACATGGTTGCAGCAGCGGCTGTGAGCTTCGACAGGAGAGTTTAGAGAAGCCCTGAAACATTGGGCTCAGCATTTTATAGGCATTAGATGGAATGAGCTGATATAAGGAGAGGAGAAAACAGATGGGAAAAAGCATTTATGAAGCAGCTGCCTGTTAACCAGTAATTTGGTACATTTCCTTCAGTTCTTTTCATTAAGCCACAATATGTGGATGTCTCATTTTCTGTGAGATGCATTGAATGTTCAAAAGACTCGGCTATAATTACACAAATGCTGAAAGAGCAGAGTCGTGCACTATGTCAGGAATAGTTCTCTCTCTTTGTGTTTTGGAGTACAACAGCCCAAGACATCCCCCTTCTTCTACACCCATCGCTTCTTTCTGAACTCTTTTCATCAATTAACAGGGTAACGAGATGAACTGATCATTTGCAGTGAATATTGTTTAAATCTGAGAACTCAGTAGGGAGGGTTTGGTTTCAGGTCTCAGACCCATTGGTGGCAGCTCTGTGTGGTAACCCAGGATTCATCAAGATATAGAACAAAACTTGCTTAGTTGTGATCCCTGTCATGGGAGAGAATTTGAGCTTTCGCTCTGATAATAGCCAGATATGGTCACATCTTCTTTGTGCCAGTCTGAAACCCCTTGCACCTGCAGTTAAAAATATAGGACTGAGTTTTTGTAAGAACTGAAAATTACAACACTCGTTTTCCTGACTTCGTTGCAGTTTTTTCATGATGTTATGTTAATGATATTATGTTAATGACCCAAACGTTTGCTGTTGCCTGCCTACCTCAAGTTCCTCACCAAAATATGAGCTGGCTCTGACAGGGATCTGTTTCCGCGGGATTAGCAGGGAGGGGCCACACTGTGCAGAGCACATCCATCCTGGAGCGGGAAGGTGAGCCTAGCTTAGCTGAGCTTGCCCAGCCCGGGAGCGCGGAGGGAGGTGCTATGATCCTCCAGTTCTCATTCCTGGTCCTCTAAATCCACCTACAGGATATTTGACTTGCACCGGTCATTTCCCAGCAGAAGGGAATGTCTTTCCCAGTGTTTGTGGTTAATATAAGCAGTTCCCTTGGTGACCATGCATATAGAGAGATCAATGAAAAGAAACTGAGTCTTTGTACAGAGAGTAGGCGCTCCCTGATGCAGAGACCTGCCAGGCACCCTGGCCTTTCAGGTGCCTTGAGACTGATTGGAAAGGAAAACTTTTTGTAGCCTGTACCCACTTGCTTGTCCAGCAAAATTTCCAGAGTGTTTCATTCCTTCTCTGGTTTTCGATTATGGAGTCAAAGGGAAAAATAGTCAACTGCTGGCAACTGTCAGAGCTTTGTTAAGATGAGTACAGTCCCATGGAGTTGTGACAACTTCTACCAGTTAAGCAGTACATTGAGGATCTCCTTAACCTTCTAGCACAATGAACTCAAGTGATTGATTTCAGTCATTTCTGAAAGCTTTAAAGATATTAATGTCCGAAAATAGTAACTTTCTTGTGAGCTTCAAATAGGGTTATGAGCAGGCATGGTAGTGCAAGGGTGTACACAAAAGCAGTTCATCAGTGTCCATCTTACCAGACAGGCTGCTTCATCTTCTCATGCTAAGCTCCTGACTTGCCTTCTTGATGGCTGAGATTAATCATTAGCTTCTTACTAGTCCTGATCATTCATCTTTTCAGTTTTTAGAGCTCATTAGAGAGTCTGAGACAATCAGGGGATGTAGTAGCCTCTTATGGCAGCCAAAAGTCCCATGTTTTGTGTTGCACCCAGAGAAACTCAGACACCTCCAGCTCCTGAGAAAGCTCTGCTCTCCAGTGAACAGCTCAGGAGAGTGGCTTTTACCACTTGGGTTATCTTTGCTCCCCAAACACACGTCGTCTGAGCTCCTCTGGCGGTGCTCACAGCCTGCCCAGCTCCCCTCTCTCGTTGTACCTTCCTGTGCTGAGCTGGAGGCCAGGACCTGCAGCCCCATCGCAGGCAGTGTTTCTGCGTTAAGCGCACTGGGAGGTTTGCTTGCAGAAAAGGCTCTGGCTCCTGAGGAATGCAATTACCGTTGATTAGGCTGAAACGGAGATGTGTGCTTTGAGTTTAGCTTTTCATGCCAGCATTGTTATCAGCTGAATTCATTAACTCTGCAGTGCAGCTTGGGGTGCTTTAAAAATTTCAATGGAATTGACTGAAAACCAAAACCTAAGTACAGATGAGTGTTATTTACCTCCAGTACTCCCTATAATTCTTTGTCTGGAACTAAAGCAGCTGCAGTAATTTCTCCCACCTCCTCTGGATAACAGACTTGTACATTAAAACTTAGCTTGGTTGTGCATCTGCATGTCTGAAGGTTTCTGATGCTGGAGCTCTTCTTTCCATTGAGTTACTGGTAGGAAGTTTCTCCTCTGGCTACTGCTCATATATTACCTGTTTTCATGGCACCTGTAGGAGTTTAACTGGCCTTGGGGCTCTTCTGTTTTCCCCACCAGCAGATCAGGTTGGTTGGGCTGAGCTGGAATGTGCATACGGAGGGGTGACTGGGAGGCACGCACAGAGGGCTGTCTCCTAGAAGGCTTGTTTTTAGGGGACATCATGCCTGTTTTTCTTCAGGTCATTTGCAGTGTCTAAAAACTGAAAAGGTGGCTATTTCCAGGGTAGGAACATGCAGCCAAAGAACAGGGACTGAGCCCGGACAGCCCAATTTTCCCCATTCCACCTGTGATGCCATAGGAAAACACTGCAGCTGAACAGCACTACCCCGGAGCTGGTTGGACTGGTGATGGAGGGAACCTGCACTGTGCTAACATGAAAATAGTGTAAAAATAAATTCTTCCCCTTTTTCGATAATATCATCCATCCATCTGGTGGAGCTTAGAGTGCAGAGCCACATCCACCGCTGGCAGCCTGATCTTTCCCCATGCATTTAAAGATGTCTCAGCCAGTGCCTGCACACGGAGGAACTTTTCTGTTCCCTTCCCATGCTCTGTTCTCACATTAGTAGAAAATTACTGAGTGTGCAGAATCTGGAGCAATGGATACATAGCTGGATTGGCAGAGACAGCGCATTGTGCAATCAGTCCTTTTTTCTTCCCATTCCTGGAGACAGAAATAAGCAACATTCAACCAGGGACAATGTACTGTAGCTACAAAGCTGGTGCTGCACTTACCAAGATACTTTAAACATTTTCTGCTCTGATTACAAGTATAATACGATTGCTTCTCAGTGCTTGCATCAGGTATCTTTACTGTATGCACTGGACAGGATATTTATAGAATCACAGAATCACAGAATCCCAGAAC
>NW_010170013.1:0-58891 GCF_000695765.1 Mesitornis unicolor
GGGGCGGGGCCAGGCGAGGCGGGCGGCAGGGGGCGGCCACGGAGCGGAGCTCGCCCGGAGGGGTGCGGGGAGTAGGTGCTGTTGCGGGTGCTCCCCCATTCGCGACTGCTCCGTGCTTTATTTTATTTTATTTTTTTTCAGTTCGCCCAGTTCTTGGATCTAAAGCAGTGCTCACACCGCTGGAAGTTTTCCCTGCCTGCAATTCTTTGCCCTGGATATTGCGATTTTTTATCCGTGGGCTTCATCTATTTTTCTGAAATTTGAGTCTGCTGAGACTACACGTACCGAATGCAAACAAATGAAAATGAAAGGAGGGTTTGTCTTGATAAGATCCCATTACACATAAATCTTACAATACAAAGTAGCTGGAAAAGCACTATAGGAACTACTGAAAAAAAACCAGGGTAATGGACACCGCAAAGATGTGTGAGCCTTCCCTTGGGCTCAGCTGACTGACAAAAACACAGACTGTTTTGTTCAAGCTGTACTTCGGCTCTTCTGCGTTGGGTTTTCATTGTTTACAATAAATACAGACCTCACTGAGGAAAAGTCCCTGGATCCCAAGTCCAGCTGCACAGATGTCAGCTTTATTTACAACACGTGAAGATTCACGCTTTTTACAGGTTTTTAAATACTTTTTCCCCTTTTCTTGCCTTCTGGCTAATGTAGCATTAGTGATGAGTCCTATTGGTGGTAAGTCCTATCAATTGGCAGTGTTTCATGAACCCAATTAAAAACTGCATCACCCCCATTACATTAACGGGTGCTCTAGACGCTAAGCAAGCATTTTCTAAGACAGAAGAAAGAGTGATTTTTGGCAAAGCTGGGAGCCCTCACGAACTGAGCAGCAAGTCCTGTTTCTCATGAGCAATTTATTTGCCGAGGGAGAGTTCCTGGCTTTCTGACTGGGAAAAAAACGGATTGAAATTTATGAAATCTTTTATTGTGTTAGGGTAGATCCCCCCTTAATTGTGCTGCTCCGACATTGTATCTAATAACTGCGGCTGGGGAGAGGGGTCTTTGTAACTCGTGAGTATTTCACTCAGCAATGACACCGCAGTTGACAGTATGCGGTAATTTACAAGTCATTTAGGAAACTACTAGAGATACAAAGTAATTAACGGTTTACTGACAGTAATACTCATTTCTTTGTAACTGCAGCAAGCCTTTGAAGCTGTAATTGGGCCCTGATGCTCGCAATGAAATGCTTCTGCGGTTCAACAGGATTTTTGTTTTGAACTTTTCAGCGTTAGTCAGACTCACTAATGCATATATTTCTATGTGCACTCTCTGCGATCATCCAAGTCTAGAGTAATTATTGAGTCCAACTACTCATGGTAACAGTTTCTTTCAGAATTATATGGTTAGTCATACTTCCAATGGTAATATTTTGTAATGGCTTAACCTGATGTTTGGGTGCAGGAAGGAGCAGACTTTGATCAGAGTTTCAGATGGTACCTGGAGCTGGTGATTGATTGTGGCAGAGACAGTGACCACTCCAGAAGTTGTGCTCTGTCTAGGTGAGGAGAGCAGAGGCATTCGCTGCTTCAAAGAGTCTCAGGAGAGCTTTTGGAAGAGCAAAACTCTTTATCCTCATATTTATGTGAAGTGTAAATCCCCAGACTGCACTTTTCTGTGGAGATCGTGGTTACAAACCAGCAGCAAACTGTATGCCGCATACAATGCTCTGGTAGCACATCCGTGTTTCTTACACAATCGGTGCCACTGGAGTTTTTCCTGCTCTGTGGGTGTATGGCATTTCATAAGTGGTGTCATAACAAATACCTGCATGTTTGATTATCCAAAATTCTCCTTTGAAAGCTGAACACATAGTCTTTGTAATCTTCTTTTTCTGTATTTCAGAGGGATGTACCAAAGAGGGTTTATCTTGAAGAAGGTGATTGAATACTGAACGTCTTGTTTCTCCTTCAAAAATCTGATAGCTGAGTGTCAATAAACTGTTGGTCAAAGTCTGCTGTAAAGAATTTAGAAGGTCTGGCCATGTTCAGTGAAATGGGCGGTGTTTGAGGAGTTTGGGTTGTGCAATGTTGTGTCTTCTTGTGGAATATGCATCCTCTCAAATAATTACATTATCAGTATTGATCCACAGCACTTGGTGTTGTGCTGGAGCTGTAGGTACATCAGGTAAATAATAATTCTTTGTGAAGATGCAAAAGCAAATTTAATTTGTCTTTAGACTTGTGTAATTGTATTCCTTAGGAACAATATGTATATTCAATAAAGTGTGATTTCTTCACGGAGGAACCTTCTTCTGACTGAATATATTCTTTTTAGCTGGAACAGGTGGTTACATCTTGGGCTCACAGAATTTTTGCCATCTGTGATAAAAGGCAAGTGTTTTTCCCACACGTACCCAGCTGTTTGGTGAGAAGGCCTCATACCAGGAGTTTCGGTGTTTGGTTGGAAAGGATAATGGTGGGAACATGGGAATTCAACATTTTTCAGTATTGAAATGGATTTGGCTTAGGGGCTGTAGTTTGAAAACATTCACAGATTTGCTGTACAGAAAAAATTATAAAAGAGCTTCTAGTATTTGGTACACATTTTAAATTACATCAATGGATAACAGGAAAAGTCTATGCGATAGGTTACCTGTTGTAAGCTGGTAGTAATTTATTGTTCTTACTGCGCATTGGATCATCTGTAAATAGTTAAAGCAGGAAGGCATTTGCTGCTTCCCCTTTCCCAAACTCGGAAGGTTTTTCTGTGGATATTTGGTTCCCCAGTTTTGGGTTTTATCTGCTGTTCAGTGCATGGAGCAGAGAAGAACTTCAGTCTTCAGCTTCACCTTTGCCCCTCCGAGTTCTCTGTGTGCTCGAGATAAAATGTGACAGAAGCAGCCAGAAACACAAATTCTGCAGCGCTGCTTAGGACACTCTAATCCAAAACTCCAGCCGAGAGATGACTGCAATGAGTTGGGTTGTGTTTGGGGTGTGAAAAGAACAGCTCGAAGGGTGCCTGACGTCTCATGGCTGCTGTGGTGAGCTGTGAGCGTGGTGTGACCGTGCTGCCGTCGGGAAGGGCAGCTTCAGCCCTGTTCAGTCGGTGAATTGACCTCTGTTCATTGCAGTGTGGAGCTGCCCTGGGTATGGTGGTTTATTATCTGAGGTGTTAATAAATTACATTTTTCTGAAGCATGAATTTTCATCATTATTTAAGATATAGCATCTTCCGGGTCTGGTGTTCTGGGAAGGCACGATAGAATTAAGTCTACTGTATCTTTGTGATAATGAAATTGGAAAAATGGCTAATGGGCATTCATTATCTTTCAGTCCTAATCTGCTAGGCCTCATCTTGCTTGGTTCTCCAATGAGCCTGAGAATAGCCTGTGGGCATAGTGTTGTTAACAGCGCTTTCTCCCTCAAACCACAGGGTCAGTATTTAATTTCTGATGAGGACATTGTTGGGAAACAGAAACTTCCCGAGAAATAGAAATTGTTTTGCTACTGTCCTCCCCTCAGCATCTCTCCTGTTGCTAGAGAGGTGGAACAGCTGTCAGCCTTTGGGCAGTTTCTTCTGCCACCCAATGACTTGTCCCCACCCGGGGAGGGGAGTCAGGAAAAGGAAAGGAGCCCCATGGGGTGAAATAGAAACTAACTTAATAAAATAATAATAATAATCATCCTCATCCTCATCCTCATCCTCATCCTCATCCTCATCCTCATCCTCATCATCATCCTCCCCAGTATTAATAGTAATATAAAGTACACAAAGTCATATTCAGCCAGTATAGTGGTCACAATGAGCAAGGGGAGCAGGCCTTGGGAGCAAAAGGATGGATGAGACCCTTTGGAGGTGACAACCGTTGAGGAAAGAGGACTGTCCCCAGCAAACTCCCCAGTTTGTAGTGAGCGTGACATTTATGGTGTGAGATAACCCTGCTGGCCAGCATGGTCAGCGTCCTTGCTGCATGCAGTTAAAGCTTAATACTTTACACTTCCTCACTGCTTGCTTACTCAGACAAGAAGTGCGCAGATGTGGGCAGATATTTTGCTGGTTTCTGGGGTTTTCTGCTGCCCCTGCCCACATTGTCCCTCCATTGTGCCCGTTTCCCCGTCCGTTTTCCCTGGAAGCTTTCAGTGTCTTCTCTCACCTTGGCTACCTTTACAGTTAAGCGAAATATTGCTTGTTTACTACAAAATCATACTAATTTCTTTTCCTCTATATTCTAGGCTTTCCACTAGGCTTTTAAAAACTTCCCCATCTATTCTTTGCGTAAGTCGCTGCTAAACATTTTCATTATCATTTATGTTACATTGTCTTTGGGGAACCCAAGTCCTCTGCCTGAAAGCAGATAGGGAAAAACTCATTCTCCTCCCGCGACCATTCTCTGAGCCTAGCAGTTATAGTGAAATATTTTCCATTTCCTAGGCCAGTGAGCATCTGGTAAAACTTTCATCTCAACTGGCTACCTGGAGACATTTCCTGATAAAGCTGTTTTTTTGTTACAACTGTTCATCAAAATCCATGACTTAAATACAGATGGGCTTTCCCTTTGTTCTTTGCGCATAGAACAATATTTTCATAGGCTATTTGTAAACCGATCGTTGCCTTGGTGACTAAGGATAGCAAAGAAAACACAAAAACATTTAAACTGTCTTTTAAGATTTCTAAACATATTTTTGTAAATGATCACTCATTTTTACTCAGGTTCCTTTTGATGTAACAGAACTATCGCTTATGGAAGTAATTTCAAGGGCCTGTTAGTAGTCAATCATTGTTCAATCTATATGGTTTTAAATATGTTAGTGATTTAAAAAATAATACATTCAGAAGTTTTAAATATATGAAAAATTCTGTGCATAGAACATACTGTGCTTTTACTAAACATAGCATAATTTGATTTTATAGGCTATGTAAATGCACTGATGTTATGAGATGTGAAAATTCCTATGTTATTTGCTTTTCCCAAAGCATGGTAACAAGAGAGGCTACCCCAAAATAAAAAAATATGCAGTGACTGTGAGCCGCACAGCTCTGAACTGGTGTCTCGCACCGTGCATGCTCAAGGATGTTATGTTAGAGCTATATATATTAGGATTATTAGGATATTTATTACGATTATACACATGCTATGTTCAACAAGACATTTCTGCTGTCAGGGAGAATGACCTTTCAGAGCCTCAGCATTTATTTGCTAATGCATTCAGTTTAATTTGTTAAAGCCAGGTGGATGGCAGGAAACTGTAAATAGCGCTGCTACGGCAGATACAATCATTACTGCATTTTCATTTCAGCTCTTACTTTGTTAAGGACCAGCTTGTATTTCATTGTGAGGATGTAAAATGACTTCATTTGCATATAAACCTGCCCAAACTCTGTAACTACAAGAGCAATCACTCCAGTAACAATATTAAAAAGCAGAAGGTATTTGATACCTGATTTGTTCAGCTGGATGACTTTATCCAAAAGTTTGTCTGTCAGGACTGTAGTGTTCTGTCAGCTCCCAGTGCTGAAGCTCTTCACAGGAGATGTCCAGACTTTGTGGGTTTTTGCTGTTTGGTGAAGTCAATCAGTGTTAACAAATGCAGCTTTGTTGGCCAAACCATTTCTCTGCTCAGGCTATTTTGTCAGCTGCTGCTGTACCTCCTGACCACAATGGTTTATTTTGTGCCATAAATGCAGGGCCGTGGTTTATTTTGTGCTGAATGTTACTGATGCTGTGTCCCTACAACACTGCTGCTGGCCCCACTGCACTTCATGGCTGGTGAGGAACTCCTGGATTGTTTCTTCCAGAGGAAGAGCTGCCTTTTGGGTGAAAAAGTCCTTGTTCACAATTGGTGCTATAACTCGATCTTTTGGGTATTTCTTGTATTTCCTCAACTACATTCCTTTCCTGAAGATCCATTTTTGTATTCTGTCCATCAGAATTTCAGTCAGGACAGACAGAGGACCACCGTGTTCTTTTTCTGCCTATTGAGATTTCTTCTTTCAGTTTACTTCAGTGATGTTTTAGTCTATTGATGGATAAACAAATTAGATAAAAACATTTCTATGTCTCAGTGGTAGCTTTTGTGAACTGTGGTTATTTTGTCTGTAATTTATTGAAACACCAAGTTTTTCCTCAGGAAGGGCCATTTTCTCCCTGAAGCCACACAACCAAACCAGTCTGGGATTGGTGTTGCTGGGTGTGCAATGTGGCTGGCTGTGGACCAGTGCCATGACTGGGGCACCAGTGCAGTGACTGGGACACCAGTGCCGTGACTGGGACACCAGTGCAGTGACTGGGACACCAGTGCCATGACTGGGACACCGGTGCAGTGACTGGGACACCGGTGCAGTGACTGTGACACTAGTGCCATGCCTGGGACACCAGTGCGGGTCACTGGGAACGGCGGGAGGTGTCTCTGGTGCCAGGAAGCTGTGTTTAAACGATGGGGAGGGGTTTTGTGCCGCGGGATGCCTGGTTTTGCTGTTATTTGGTGCATTCTCTAGTGATGGTCACTTGGTGTTTAACAACCCAGACAAAAGCTGACTATGTTTTTTTCCAGAGTTTTTGATTTTTGGCCGTTTTCTGGCCAGGAGCTGCAGTTCCCACCCATGGCTGCGCTGAAGCAGAAGCTGAGCAGAGCAGGAATCTTGCAGATCTCCATTCTTCTCGCTCCTACGTTTTACAGGGTTTTATTGCCGTATTCCATATTACCATGAAACCCTCACAGTCTCCATAATGGCTTGGAAACTGCTCCATTATTATGTTAATATGAAGTCCTTCACAGATAATCTTTTGTCAATCTTCCTGAAGTACTGTATGTTGCATCCTAAGAATTATACACTTACTCTTCATACTCACTGAATGGGAACTGCAGCTGGAAAGGTCTGCAGATCTCTTCAGACCACGTTGCATTTGGTTCAACTCTTGTTTTGGTGACAGAGTCAAAGCTCTCAGGACAGAAAAGAGCTTTTTCTAAAAAGTATCCTTATTTTTCTCATTTCTGACACATTAAACAGTCTCTAAGCAAGGAATGCCTCTGTGAAATTAATTTAGGATGACTGATGCTTCTCCAGTTACAAACCAGCATTTAAATTAAACCAAAGAGGAACCTGGTGCCTGGAGTACTTTCTGTTAGCGTATTAAATATGAATTTTCTTAAATGTTCTAAAATTTGAAACTAGGTATTTCATTAACATTTCAGTGTGGTGGTTCACTTAATTCCAGCTGCAACAAAAGCATTAGCTCTGCTTTATTTCAGTTTTTGACCTCTGTATGTGCTGTGAAACAGGCATCCAGGTGGTTTGCACAGTGAATTCCCCTACCCGAGCCTACACTGCACAGTCTTGGCATCAGGGATGGGGATAAGGGAAATCACCAAGGCACAGCTTCGGTGTGACAGGAAACTTGTTGTGTCTCACAGTGTCAAATGGAGCAGAACAAGGGTGCGAAGCTGCAAAACGAGGAACTGCACTGCTCAAAAACACCTTTTTCTAAGAAAAATGAGCTCTGCAAACAGGGGAGAGAACCATGCTAAGGAGTCAGGGAGAGTCTGATAAAAACAGACCTCGTATAGGAAATGGTCACAGAATCGTCGTACAGTGGGAATGCGGGCAAAGGCAAGCTTGTTTTTGGGAAGAATTGACCCAAAACCACCCAAGGGTTTGTTAGGGCAGTGCCTCAGTGCCTGATGTCTGCTTTGGCTCAACGGATGGGGAAATGTGAGGAGACCAGAGAGGAGAGATGAGGAGTTGCAGAGGGAAACACAGACAAATGAAGAAATATCAGCTGATGATACGAAACTTGACGGATGGTGGGCATGTCTCCTAACCCTCCACACCATCAGTGTGAATGTATCACACAAAAGGAGATTATTTTTATATACCTAAATTGGTCACTATGCTTGCTTGGTATTTTCACCAAGTACTTGTTTGTTGAATAAAGCAGATAAATCATGTTCAGCTTCACAAATAGATCAAAATTTGGATTATAGCAAAGAAAAAGCTCTTCTAAAATAAAAAATACATTTTAACCTTTGAATAACAAAACATAATAATGAGTATTTATGCTCTGCCGTGCTGCCGATGAAAATATTTCCTTAGTAGTGTCTTGCTTAGGTGAGACACAAGCACCTCAGTATGTTGATGTGTTGTTTAATTGAATGCTGGATTGAAATTAGTGGTGCGAAACTTTAAGTGTTTCCTAACTCAAGCCATTTTGGGTGCAAAAAAAATGAATCAAGCATGTCACTGCATAGTTTGGGATATATCCTGGTTCAGTCAGGATAAGATCTTGAACCAGAGCGATTATCTTTTTTAAATTAATGGTAAAAGTATATTGCCCAATACCATTTTTTTCTATACCCAGAAATTTATTTTTTATTATATTATATGTAAGTATTCTTTTCAAAGGCACTTCACAAGTTGCCATTTCCTCTGAAAACTGACGCAGAAACAAACGAGGTGTTTGGTGTGTGTTGGCTCTGCGATGAGATAACCCAGCTCCACTGTTTCACCAGTGCTTGTACCAGCTCTGCAGGATGGAGCTGGAGCCGTGTCCCTCGACTTGTGACCTCCGTGTCACCAAGGCTCATCAGTGGTGCTCTTGATTTGCACCCCTGATGAAGAGTGAATTAATGAATGATGCACAGAACACAGCTGAGTGCTGCTCACTCCCCTGGAGCTGTTTATTCTGCAGGATGAGTGGAATAGCAGGCAGTGACAGCTCTTTTCACAATATTCTGGTAAGGTAGAAACAGAGTCTTTAAAGCAAGTTAAAACTTGAAGACTTGAAGTCTTGTTCTTTCTTGGCACCTAACTGTAGAAGCAATGCTATGATTTCCTGAAAATATCTAAGAACTCTGAAAGGGCAGTAAAATCAGTTATCACTTCAATAATACCTTTGCTGAAACAAAGGCTATATAAAGTAAATATTGACTATTTGGAGGTACATACTTGAACTTTTAGAAAAGCTTTCCAAAAAAGCAGCTCTGCTTTTTCACCTCTCTGGTTCTTACTCTGCCAGGTTTAGGTTCAGGCATTACAAGTGAGGAAACCATAACCAGTGAGAGACTTGAAAACTGCCGAGAGAGACCTTTCTCCAAGTGTGCTTCCTAGCAAGAGATGTTCTCAGTGTTTGAGCTAGAAAACACAGGAATGGAAATCACTGCAGAATCGACGGGAGAGGCTGTGCTTGGAGGTGACGAGGTCCTGCGCTGGGACAGCCTTGAGGGCTTTAAGTGACTGGAAGTGATGCTACAGGAGGATAAATGGGAACGAGTGGTGGTTATTGAACCACCGTGCAGTTCGCCATGGGAACAGCTCACCTGCAGATGGGGCCGGTCGCTGGAAGGCACTGGCTCAGGTTGTTGGGGTGTCCCTGTGGTCCCCAAAGTGGTGGCTTTCCATGGGAACCGCAGGGTGAAGCTGGTGATGGTGTCTGAGAGGACAGATGGTATGATCGCAGCCATCTCTTTCTGGCTGTACAGCAGCAAATCACAGAATCACAGAATCACAGAACGTTAGGGACTGGAAGGGACCTCAAAAGATCATCCAGTCCAATCCCCCTGCCGGAGCAGGAACACCCAGATGAGGTTGCACAGGAAGGCGTCCAGGCGGGTTTTGAATGTCTCCAGAGAAGGAGACTCCACAACCTCTCTGGGCAGCCTGTTCCAGTGCTCTGTCACCCTCACTGAGAAGTTTCTTCTCAAATTTAAGTGGAACCTCCTGTGTTCCAGCTTGTGCCCATTACCCCTTGTCCTATCATTGTTTGTCACCGAGAAGAGCCTGGCTCCATCCTCGTGACACTCACCCTTTAAATATTTATAAACATGAATGAGGTCTCCCCTCAGTCTCCTCTTCTGCAAACTAAAGAGACCCAGCTCCCTCAGCCGCTCCTCATAAGGGAGATGCTCCACTCCCTTAATCATCTTAATCAAATGGGTCAACGCTGGGTTTGTCACAAGCGAGTATGAGCTTGAGGGAATTTTTGGTGTCAGTTCTGTAATTTGAGGTGAGCCCTGGTACGGACACAATGACAAAGCACTCCAAATTACAGCACTATAATATCGGACCCGCTGTTCTCATTTGCGTGGTGAAAACAACCACAAAAAAACCTGCCACATCGTAGGGTCTGATTTAGCTCAGGTTTTTCTCTAGTCCCACCCAGAACAGTCTGGTATTGCAGATTGAATTGTGTGCATTAAATATTTACACTGATAAACTAAGAACTGCAAATTGTGCAGTTCCCTGTCCCTTTCCTTAAAATTACATTTTCAATACTGCACAGTAAGGGAGGAAATGCCTGCACTGCGCCTTCCCTGTCTCCATACACACAGGTACCAGTGCTTTGGGTTTATTTTGCATAAAACATGTGTGTCTGTGTCACTGGTGCGTGGTGATGGCCACAACACAAAAATCCTCTGGGTCCTGCTCAAACCATGGCAAAACAGCTTCTGTGTGGTGTGATTTGTATTGACTCCACTGGATATACAGGAGAAAAAAGGGAATATGGCTCAGAATATTCGCCTGTAAACAGCCTTTCCTCCCCCCAGATTAGTCTTCTAGGGTAGAGCCATTTAATTTTTTAGTAATGCATAATTTGGTTAGAAAAAAATTTCACAATAATAAAGACAACTTATTTTATAAAAGTCACATGTTAGACAAATGTTAAAGATTTTACAAGCACCTCAGCTGTGCCTGAAAGTTCTTTGCAGTTCTTAGCTACCAGTGAAGGTAATTTCTGTAATATATTGGAGAAAAGGCAGTTGAAATACTCAGCATAAGATAAATGATCTTCTCTGCTAAAGTATAGAGTCCATAATTACAGTGTGAATAGTTTAGGAAAAATAACATTCCATCATATCTCCTGTTCAGCGTTCACAGAAATCCTGGATATTTATTTAATATTTAAATAGCCCATCTCCAAGAATGTTTTGTTTGTTTGATGTGGTTGAGCAGCTCTCTGACACACCTCATCACTCATCTGGATTATTTTTGGAGGCGTACAATATTTTCAAACTCTGTCTTTTTTTCTGCTGCATACTTTTACCCAGGCATTTTGTTAAACTGCCAGTGAGTCTTGCAAGGCAATATGTTTAAATTAAACACACATTAATACCTGCTATAAATTAAAAAAACCCTGACAAAGCAAGAGAAAAAGGCTCACTGTATATGTATAAAAACAACTATGACGCTAAGCTGTTAAATAAAAATAAAGACAAGGATTGGGGCTGCCTTCCCTGTTGATGGCAGGGGCGATGGTCGGTGTGATGGGATATGGGGGGCTGAGTGGAAATGGAGACGTGCAGCATTGGGTGCTGGTGGAGGGGTTTTGTCCCCCAGCACCTGAGAGCACATCCAGCCCCATGCTGGGCATGTGCTTGGCCCCCAACCCACAAAACACTCCCTGTCTGGGGGGGGTCAGTCTCTGCTGCCCAGTAACCAGTGATGGGATGGGAGGAAATGGCCTCAAGCTGTGCCAGGGGAGGGTTAGGATGGGTCTGAGGGGAAATTTCTTTATGAAAGAGTGGTCAAGCACTGGAAGGGGCTGCCCAGGACAGTGGTGGAGTCCCCATCCCTGGAGGGGTTCACAAACCGTGTGGATGTGGCACTTGGGGACATGGTTTAGTGGCCATGGTGGGGTTGTGTTGATGTTGAACTGAATGATCCTAGAGGGCTTTTCCAACCAAAACAGTTTGTTTTCATCTTCTCAGTAAATGGAATTACCTGGTAACAATATTCTACAGCTAAATTGTGCCTAGTTTGCTTTAGCTGTCCAATGCTGCAAAGATAATTCACTTTAGAAAGAGTATTAGGCCAAATAATTGCCAAGACCCTGCTTTGTTTACTCCATGTTTTTTCTCTGTTGCTCTTCTTCAAAAAGAAAAGCAACAAAATGTAATTTCCCTATTTGTCCTCAATAGTGACAAGTAAAGACTTGCAGAAGGTGCAGTAAGAGCCTTTGCAGTGAGTTTTGCTCCCTGTACAGGGTGAACAAACCATTGAGGCGTATGAGGCAATATTTTGTTTATCGTTTTAGGTTATATTTCACTGTTTTAAATCTAGTCTTATATATGATTAATGTTAAACAACAGAGTTAAGCAGAGCAACTGTAGGGAATTTGATCTCCTCTCAAGAGTTTTTGGGAAAAAAATTTACATTTTGCTTGATTAAGTTACAGTTTCCAGTAGATGGCAGCATATATTCAGTCTTTATTTAAAAATAAAAAGTAAAATCTTTCGGAAGTGTGAAAGAGATGCTTACAGAAGTCCAAAGTACATTCCTTACAATGTAGTTTACAACTCCCTGTTGTTGAGATAGTTGCTGGATATCTGATAACTGTTGGTCCTAGTGTTAAGGAATGCTTTTGGAAGCTGCTGTTGGGATGCACACAGGGAGATGTCGATGGAGAAATCTCAGTGCAGTTGTGGTCAGTGCAGGATGGGCTCTCTTTCTGACGATGAGGTGTTTTTGGACCTGAAACACAGATGAGAAAGGCAGGAGTCACAGGGCCTGAGCCTTGTAACTTGTACTTGTGTGGAAATGTGTATGGAAATGCAAGTTTTGTACCCAACCCTTGTGTGCTTTGCATGCTCTGGGTGTGCTCCCTGGAAAGTGATGTCAATGCGGGAAGACACGAGTGATTATTTTGTATTGCTCTTGGCAGGAGTTTCAATATTCTTATTTTCTCTTTATTGCCAGCACTTTCCCCTTTCCCTTTTCAATACTGTGTTTTTTTCCTTTAATACATGGCTTTTGTTTCTGTTGCACTTACTTATTATAAATACATTACTCTGCTGCTGGTCACCCTAAAGCCTTCTGGGGACTTTTTCATCAAAGACAGGAAATGAAAGAGGGAAAGAAAAGCATTTTTCTTCTGCTGTTGGGGCTGGTGGGTGCTGCCCATGCAAGGCGATGGCACAGCTCTTGGGCAAGGCCATAGCATGGCTCTTGGGCAAGGTGATGACATGGCTCTTTGGGCAAGGCCATGGCACTGCTCTTGGGCAAGACCATTCGCTTCGCTGCCAAAATCCCATATGCATGAGTTCATCCCTGCCCTTCCCAGTTTGTTACCTACAGCCACTTGTTATTGAACTGGAGAACACCTGGCAGACAGAAATGATGAATTCTGCATAAGGGCGAGTGGTTTTGGGTGATAGCACTGGCATTTCTGTATGCAGTTCTCATTCCTCCCTAAAATATTGGAATTCTGTGAGCAGTACAGCCCTGATAAAGCTCAACATTTTCATGCCATTTCTCAAAGAGTTACAAGTTTTCACTAGCACTTAGAACAGGAAATGTCTACATTTTTGTCTCTTTTTAATGAATAGAGTCAAGGTGTTTGCCCCAGCTGTGGTTCTGGAGGCTTTTGACTCTTTCATATATTAAGTGGAGAATTCTGGTTTTCTATTCTATTTATTTTTAAATGCACTGGTTAAATACAAGACTACCAGCCTACCTTCAGACTCAGAGACATGGCAGGGGTGGCAGTGACCTGTGCCACAGCCCTGGTGAGCCATGATGTTCCCATACTATTTACAGTATGGAGCAGCATGGAGCAACCCTCCCACAGCAGATGAAGCACTGGGTGATGCTCTGCCTCTTCTCCATCTCTCTTTTCCCCGAGAGCCTCTTGAAGATGAAGCTGTGAGGTACGTTTTCCATATCTTGCATTGCTCTGCAGGGGACATGGCCCTCGTGCTGCCAGGGCTCCTGCTGGCTGCCTGAGCGGGTCTGTAGCCCTTGGGCTTCCTCAGCTTGGGAGCCGCTGCGCAGTGTGCTGTACAGGACAGGTAAGACGGGCTCTCGCTGCACTCTTCTTGAGCAATTTCTCTAATGTATTAGGCATAAACAATCTTTGTTTCAGAGTCAGGCATGCACGTCTCAGTCTAATTATTTCCTTTCCCCTCTAACCCATTTCTGTTCAAGTTGTTTCCACAAGCAGTGGTGATAACGTTCTCTTTCCATTGTTACTATAGAGAGGGGATCTGCTATCATTATTGCTAAAATTGAGTTTTTCTTCATTGAAAATGTTAAAATATCTGTGGATACATGATAATGCATTCACATATCTACCAAAGATATCGTTTTCAGGCTGGGCAGATGCTCCTTCCTTCTCGATCACGCTGCTGCCATGGGTGTGCAAGAGTGGATGGGGCCAAGCCAGGGGTGCGGACAGGGGACAAAGCACAGGTGGGTGAAGAGCTGCCTCCCCCGTGCCCACACAGGAGCTCAGTGCTCATTGTCCTCTTGATCACTCAGGTGTTGTCATTAGCCAGCAGCAGGTACCTCTTCTTCCGTGCCTTTCCATAAGCACAGCGTTTACACTGCCAAAAACCATCCGAGAAAATACTACTCCAGCAGTGCTGTCTGCTCGGTGGTGGGGCCATGTCAAGGTTCAACCCAGCAGCTGAACACCAGGCAGCCACTGCCTGCTTCCCAGTGGAGTGGGAAGAGAATCAGAGGAGAAAGGTAGGAACACGAGTGGGTTGGGATAGAAACAGTTTGATGACTGAAATAATAATAATAATGATGATGATGATGATGTAATAATAATATTGTAATGTTAATATTGCAATAATAATAGGAACAACAATAATAAACCACATAAAATGATACCCAGCTCACACAGAAGTCATGAGCCGTGCACTCCCAGCAATGAATACTGGATAAGATAATAAACACTGCAAACAAAACAGCTCCAGTGAAAGCAGGGCAGTAAGATGCCTTGAGAGCAGAATTATGGGTGAAACCCTCCAGAGGCAACAAACATAAAGTAAAGAGAGGGCATCTCCAGTAAACTCCCACTTTATAGTGAGTGACTGAATGTGACCCAAATCCATGCACAGTCTCAGTCAAGCCCATTTTAGACTTTTTGGTGAATCCCCTATTTATTTGAAAATAAAATTCATCCTACTCTTGCATGCCCAACAGAGATCAGTCCCGTCTGTATTGTGAGATCAGTCCAATTTGTATTGTGAGACCAGTTTGGTCTGTATTGTGAGATCAGCCTGGTCTGTATTGTGAGATCAATCCAATTTGTATTGTGAGATCGGTCTGGTCTGTACTGTGAGATTGGTCTGGTCTGTAGTGTGAGATCAGTCCAATTTGTATTGTGAGGTTGGTCTGGTCTGTATTGTGAGATCAGCCTGGTCTGTATTGTGAGGTCGGCCTGGTCTATATTGTGAGATCGGTCTGGTCTGTATTGTGAGATCGGTCTGGTCTGTATTGTGAGATCAGTCTGGTCTGTGTCATGGCCACTGGGAAGACAGATGGAAACACTGTCATGGCAGCTACTTTTCCCTTTAAAAAAAGAAAAAAGTGAAAAGAATTACAAATAATTCTCTCTTTTCCTAGCCCCATCTTTAATAAAAGTCTAATGAAACTATGTCAAAATGGGTGAGTAACTGTTAGATGTATAATTAAACCTTCCTGTGTAATATGGGGCACTGCAAGATCAAATGAATTATGAGATTTCTCTTCTGGACATATTACCTTACTGAAAGCTGTCAATATTTTTTAACAAGAAAGACTGAAAGACTGAGAGGATGTCGGTTTTTCAAAGAACAGGAAGGCTGTAAGTTACTTAGCTGTCTAATATTAGCTCTGAAAGAAAAATACCAAAGCCTATAAAGAAATATTACAGTGCTTGATTTTGCCCAGCTGGGAAGGGTACAAGGCTTTGGGCAGGCTTTTGAGTGTAGCTCCACACAGGTCCCAGACACCACAAAACAGCAAAGCAGCTTCTAAAGTGCAGGGAAAAACAAATATTTTTAAAGGTTTTCAGCGTATTTAACATAAAACATGTTAATTTATAAGAGTCTGATTATTACAATCATTAAAAGACTATGATTATCATTAAAAGGCTCTTATCAGAAATGAAATGCTAAAACAAACGGTATATATTAAACATGATCATACATATTTCATAGACGATATTATACTGCAAAAGAAGTTGTCACGTAGCTATGGTAATGACTTTTAAGTTCCCCTTTTTGATACCCTAACGCACTGCTCTGCATGTTTCAGCACCAAGCCTCTGAAGATGCCCAGCTCCCATTGAGGACGAATAAATACCAGGGGCAGTTCTTCCCCTGAATAAGCACTATTACTGGCACAGGATGTATCCTCTTGAGTCCTGGGTGTTACAGGAGCTGCAGATGTGGGTGATGGGGCTGTTTGCAGTGGCAGCTCAGGACCTGCCATGGTCCCGGGCACTAGTCCCTGCCCGATGGTCCCCTCACTCCCCTCATATTGTGCCCTTGAGGACCTGCATCCCTCTGATCTGGTGTGGTCAGGGTTCAGCTTCTGGCACAGCTGGAAAAGAAGAAGTGGATTTTCTTGGCCTCTGCAGGGCAGCACCGAATGATTGATGCCTGATGAGCTTAACTCTCAGCTTTGGGTTCCCCACAGTGCTCCCGGTGAAGACATTTAAGGTTCAGGTGTACGTGCCTGCAGCTCACAAACCACAGACAAGTGCATTTGTTAGGGCATAGATTGTCTGCACTTCTAAATCCCCCTAACTAAGGAGGTGTTCAAAGTATAGTTATCATGCAAAGGCCAACATTGATTTCTCAATTGAATTGGTAGGTAGGAATGGTTTTATTGTAGGCAATGGGGGTACTCCTGATGGTCTTTGTTCTAAGCTGGGCATCTGGCTGCAACGACTATTTTTAAACAACTGGGGGTTCTGAAATATATTTGTGCATTTTGAGTTCATAATATTTGTACAGATACCCTCTTCCTTTTTCACTTTATGTCTGTCTCCTTTGATTTTGAGTGTTTTCTTTGATTTTTGTGTTAAAAAGCCGATAGGTACAGCACGTCTGATAAGATCCAACCGAGATTAAAATAAATCCTGTTTTGTGGTACAGAAGCGGACAGTTTTTACGTATCAGCTCTCATGAAAGCAGAAGAGCTGTCTGCATGGTGGTGCTGAGCTCTCCTTTACCCTCTCATTGTATCTCCTGGAAGGGAAGGCAGCGCTCAGTCCTGGCACTGCTGAGGCAGGGGAAGGCTTTTATGGAAGTGTTTAAACACAGAGCTGGGCCTTTTGCACAGACACCTCCCTGAGATGGGACTTACCCCATGCAGTCCTTGCGAAGACCTTACTCCCTGTGCATCCTATCACACCCCGTTTGCTTTGCTCTCTGGGCTCTCCCCAAGCACCTGCAGCTGCAGTCAGTGGAGAGGGAGCCCTGCGGATGCAAGAGATGATGGTCCCCCAGGGGTGGGCTCAGGGTGAGGAGCTGCCACCCAAATAGACCCCAAAAATGGCCGGGTCTGGCCTGGGAAGCACCTCAGGACACAAACCTCAAAAGGGGAGTTGCATAGACATCAAGTCGGGCAGCTTCTTACTTCTTTCCTGGTGTTTTAACATAAAGCATCGTGGTCTTTTTTTATGGGTATGGCATGCTGTTTCTGGGCTGGTTTGGCTTTTCAGTAGGCACCACAGGAAAATGTCCCAGATTGTGCCCTCATTCTTCAGTTACACATTAATGAACATGTTCAAGGCCAGGCTTTGCATCCTCACCCGTCTAGGGGTTAAAAATACATCCCCAAGGATGGTTCTGCAGGTCTCTCATGGGAGAGCTTTGGATACGTCAGGTACCCGAGTGATGCTTTTGCAGCTCACTTTCAGGAATGCTTCTTTCCTGGATCAGTGCAACTACCGTAACGCCAATATCAGAAGAATTGAGAATCCTGTACTTTTCAAAGGGACAGAATTTCTTGTCCTATGCATAATATTATAATTAATACCTGATTAAGTTTTGGTTATTGAGGGCTGCATTCACATGTCCTAGCAGGCAGGGCAGTGTGCTCTTCCAGCTTGAGGAGAGGAAAGGAGAGACAAGTCACCAAAATCTGCCTGCTCTTCATCCCACTTCTGTGCATGGCATGGGCTAAGGTTGTGAGCACAGGGTATCAGATCTGGCCCTCAGAGATGGGGGAAAACAGCGTATTTCCACATGCGTGAGCGCACCTGAGGGAGGAGCTCAGGTGGGGGTGAAGCTGAGAGCAAAGTCACTTCGGTTTGATGGCTGTAGGTGAAGCACGTAGGTGCTTGACTGTAGGTGAATGTCACGGCAGCAATGGTAGTGCCTGCCTACACCTGAATGTCACACCCTATGCATGGGGCAATACCGCAAACATGTCATCACTGCCACTGTCAGAGTCCTTAAACAGGAGTCTCTCAGAATTTACACAGATGTGTAAATGACACAAAGGTGACATTAGCATCTAATTATCTCGTAGTCCATTTAACATCAGTCACATCCTTTATGTCACGTATTGCACCACCTTGACTAACTGAATCTCCCGGGAACATTGAATAAGTTCAGATCTCCGATAATTCAGTGATCGAGGAAGCGTTCAATAAATTCAATGGGCATTGCAGCACCGAACTGTGTTGTGGACAATGAGGCAGTTTGCTGCAGTGAGGCCTGGATGAACAGGGATGCACAAGATGGTGAAAATGAATGGAAAGGATGAAAAGCTTGGACTGGAAAGAGCAGACTGGAACACAGTTACATCCATCTGGCTCCCAGAGCCACACAGTACAGAGGACTTGGTGTCTGCTGGGGCTTTGCTGGGGGAGGATCCCGATGATTAGCCCAGTGCAGCCAGAGCTGACCTGACTGAAACCTGCTCAGCCTTTCCCTGTGATGAGGTATCACTAATTACTCATTAGCAGCAGCTGCAGCCACACAGCATTGCTGGGTGAGATGGGGAAGCTTGGTATAGGCAGAGGATGAGGTGGTCATTGCTGTCCTTACTGCAGACTGATGGGTTCCTCTGGACATCACTGGGGTTGGTCAGTGATGGGAGCAAGCCATGAGTAATGTATTCCACAAAATTTCCAACCATCCACATGCAATGATCTGGCCAGTTATGCACTGCTGAAGTCTTCAAATTCTGCTCTCCTGTGCGGTGCTTGTTGTCTCCAAAATGGTGAATTTTATTGAACACTATTGAACCATTCTGTAAGTGCATGCACATTGCTTTGCAACGGTACCACTGTTCTTGCCAATCAGCACTCCTGAAGATCTGCGGTGTTAGGGTCCTGGCGGTCTGGCCAACACAATGTTTTCATCTGTTTAATAAGAAAACGGTCAACATATTTCAGAAATTATGTCTCTCCCTCAAGATCCATTTGTTCTAAGTGTCAAGTTTTCTGTTTCTCAATTCCCCTTTTTTCAGAAAGCGTTTCTGATTTTGTTTGATCTTCAGTTGCTATTAATGCCTCTCTGGCTGTTTTAAGCAGAACTATAACTTCGTATCCCTGAATGCAATCATACCTGTATCGCAGGCTCATCACAGAAATCAAAACAACTGAATGCATCTTTACATCTCAGTATTACACAGAAGAGCTCTTGCTTTTCTATTTTTTTATGGATGACCAGGTCTGGGGATGGTTTTATGCAAGTTGATTGTGCAGGTAATCACACCTGAATATTATCACCTTGCTTAGCACTTAAGGTCACTTAAGGTAATTGCAAAACTTAGTTTTAATGTCATGGTTAGTAATGAATTGCATTGACTACCCAGAGCAGTTGTCCTAATGTTATCAGTCAGCTGCTTAGATATTCACAAGGGAAATCTTATCGTTATTCACAGAGACAGAGAAACAAACATTAAATTTAATTGCATTACCGAGCACCAGAGTCATAATCTTTATATGACAGTTAATGCTTTCATTACTTATCAATTCACTTCTTATGTTACTTTTTCAAAAAGCTAAGCATCTAACAAATAGAAGTAGACCTTTCTCTTCTACCTATGTGAAGACAGATGAATGACAAAGACTATGATTGAATAAGTATACCGAGTAATTTTATTTCATAGGAATAGTTTTACTAACTCCTGATGGCATCCTTATATATCTTATTAAATGTACTTCAAATTTAGAAAAAAGGTTTTCATCCATTTTCTGCAGGCCTTATTTCCACAATGCATGCAGTCCCCCATCCGCCCAAGGCAGCTCCTAAACATCTGTTTCAAGGCGTCCTTGGGCACAGCCCTGATCTGTATGGCTGGGACTCGGCTCATGTCCGCTCTGATGGAGCAGGACTCCTACAGGCATGATTAACACTATGTACATGAGTGATCCCATGCATGTCAACAAGTCAAAGTAAGTAATGTCTTTCAGTACCCTCCTGATTGTTTTCCTTTAATGGCCTTTATTAAACACCTGTTTAAATGTCTGGAAGAACTGGGTCTATGAGAGAATCAAAGAACAGCAGGAAAGTCACAAATTCACATTGGAATTTGGGTGCTGCTGAATCCCTTGCAGTTCTTGCTTGCAGTTTTACGTAGAGCCAAGCTGCAGTGGCTGTTCTGAGCTGGTGTTATCAAAGAGCTGCTGGTACCTGATTAGCTTAATTATCAATCTGAGATGATAAATGCACACGCAGCCCCTGGCTGATCACTGGGCCATTACCAGATGCTGTCCATGTACCACACTATGGCTGCAGTGCAATCGCAATCACTGCTGCCACTGCGGCCTAGCTTCTTGATGAGCGAATAACGCAGAGAGTGCTTGGGAATTCCTTTTGATACCTAGAAAGAAATCAGGTTTGGCTGAATTTCCTGCTACCCATGCAGATGTGCATGATTGATGGAGGCAAATAGAAACAGAAAATACAGTGTCTAAGCAATTTGCTTGCACAGTGCTAAGGGACATAGGTAACCACTGAGCCTCTCTGTTTCATGCTGTCATCAGAAGAGCTATATCCATAATTTTGCCTTTAATTAAACCCGGGAGTTGTTTAATTTGTTCCCTGCAATGGTATTGGAGATGTATCCAACTGCAGGCACAGTACATGCCAACTTTCTCCTGATCCAGCAATTTGTGCTGTGCACCTCTACTTAAGCTCTAAAACCCAAACTCTTCAGCACTCTAAAGATTTAGCTTATTTTGAAATTATTACAGTGCTGGTAATAAAGCTTTCATGTGGAGTACGAAGGAGATGAACATTAATATAGTCAGGTTAAGTGGCACAGTAATTGAACCTGCTAACAAATGTGGAGGAAGCCCTTTTTGTAATAATTTCTTTGCTTTGCATAATATTTGAGTCTAAAGCAAACAGAGTTTTTTTGGTGCTCTGTTGATGTGTGTATACTTGATGTGCCAGGTTAATAAAGCACATGAAAATTGAATAATCGGCAGGTTGTCCTCTTAACACACGGGCTTGCCATTAACTAGAGTGCACACAGAAAATGAAGAGTTCAAAAATTCATAAACAGTGCTTTGTGCTTGGCAGAGCTGAGGAAGTGAGGGTAATCCCGCCTTATAATGCAAGATCACCCCGAAGTGAAGCCCTTTAGGAAGAACAAAGCTTTATAAACAAGAAGTGTCTGGAGCCAGACAGTTCCTCTGTTATCACTTCCTAGACTGGTTTGGTGGTTTCAGCTTCCAACGTTCTCTTCATGCCCAGCATCCTCCTTTGTCCCCATGTTGGCTTTTGCTGTGCTCTCACTGTGCGATCAGCTCCCATCCCTGATGAGCCCGTGCAAACGATGGCTGTCGAATGGCGTCTGTGTACGTGCGCCTCATGTCCCTGAGGTATCGTGGTGCATTCAGAGAGGTGATATGTTGGGTCAGGGGTGCTCAGAGGAGCTGGGGACAGATCCCCCTGCCCAGGGACCAAGCTCTGTCCCTCCTTATCCTCCTGCCATGCCACTGCTGTCAGGACCCTGCTCCAAAACACTGCGACCAAGTAATCACTCCCCCATCTGATTTATGTTTCTGTGTATTATATAGTGGTGCTGCTACATCTTAGCAATGACATTGCCATTTCCATCCTTCCCATTACTGCCTGCAGATGCTGAAATGCACAAACAACTTAGTGAAATCACTCACTTAGTGCAGGATCCAATGTGTTTCTGTCATTTTTAATACAGCACCCAATTTACAATCTTCAGCACGCTCACAAAGCAGTAAAACAATAACAAATTACCAACCTCGTTTATTTTATTGCATAGTTTGTTTTGTAATTATCAAACGATAGAGGTGCTGAATGGTGGGGCTGGCTGCTGGGCTCCGTCAGGCATGTGTCTGTCTTGGGAGGGGTGAACACTTCCACCATGATCTTGGGTGTCCAGTCACCTACAAAGGAAGACTGGCAAAGCCCTTTGACTGTCTCTGGGTAGAAGGAGGGCTGGCTGTGCTGTTTCATTTTGCGTTGCTTTGGGTGAATCGCCCTTGATCATGAAGCCGCTGCTGAGAGGCCTGTGGGCCCCAGGCAGCTTTGGCTGGAGCAGTGACTCTGGTGGCTCTGGAGACCTGTTCCTCATGGCTGCGGGTCTCTGGTGGCAATGGCTGCTCCCAGCCCAGCGCTCTGGCAGTACCCTGGGGCTGTGGAGAAACCGATGCCCTCCTTCCATCCCTTCCAGGCCAGAAGGGAGCAGCCTGGGCCCTACCTGGCACTCTCACCTCGGCCCCTTCATCTCATTGCCCTCAGCTCATCCCCCTCAGCCTGTGGCAGTGCCACAGGTAGGCCCCTCCTGCCATCACCCACTGTGTGTGCTCAGCTTCCAGGATTTAAACTGTATTTTAATTTGTTAGTGAAACTGGGACAGTCATAGTAGTAGATGGTATATGTGTTTTCCTACCAAAATGACGCTCAGAGCTACTGGTGCAGCATGACTTACCAGTGTGATGCTTTGTGCATTGACTTTCAATCTGCAGGATTTAGCTGTGTTTCTTAATTGTGTGTAAGATTTATGAATGCAGTGTTAAACTGCACGTCTGGGAGGGTTTTTTAAAATAACAAAATGTAAATGGCAAAGCTTTTCTGAAGTTTACAAAATACTCATCTATCAGTTTCCTACCAAAAGCCAGCCAACCCTGAGGTACTATCCATCCATCTGGGTGGGGTACTGGGGCAAAATGGTCCAAATGAGCAGTTAACGTAGATTACTTAATGTATAAACTTTCCTAGGCAGAACTAATGTGGCTTTTCTTTGTCTTAGTCAGCCGTTTTCAGTCTCTGTGTCGTGGAGCCCTGGGGTTTGCTTGAAAAGTGAATCCCAGACATGCAGCAATCGGCAGCCATGCACTGCTCCGTGGGGGCTGCAGTGTCCCCCTCCCACATTGTTGGATGCCTGCAAACACAAGGGAGGCTGAATGCTGGCAGTTTACTGCAATATATTTTGTAAGATAATTAAATTTAATTTTAAAGCAATGAGGAATTTAACTTCTGAATAAGTGTCCACACAAAGGTATAATGATTACGTAATCTGCTCCAGATTAGCTGTGGGGAGTGGCGGGTACTGGGGCAGAAGGGGAAATCCAGCAGCCCATCACATGGGAAATGTATCAGGAAAAAAGTGACACATCTTATTTTTAACTGTCATACTTTTTAAATGAGTGCTGCCATTGGATTCTGCAGCAAAATACCTCTCCAGACTTAATGAAATTTGCAGCCTGGCCATGATTTAAGTCTGGTTTGTAAGTAACGCCAAAGGTTATGTGGTTAAACAGTTGCCGCATCCTGTATATTGCCAATGATAGCAGAGACTGTGAAAGAAAATACAAGCGATAGCTGCATTAATCAGCAAATTTATTTGCTCTGCCTGTGCTAATAATGATTTTTTTTTCCTTCACTTTTTGCAAATCCTGGCTCATGAATTTCCTGGCAAGAGTGCTTGCCAAAAAAGGAAATTTTGGTCAAATGTTGTACAATTTTGATGTAAAATATGAGGGTTTAGATCCCAGAGCATATTTACTACAACCCAAATCTGAAGTTAATCTTGCCAATAAAAATATGAAATATTATCTGACTTGCCTGCAAATAGACAGCAGACAAAATTACTTCCAGAATGTATTCAGTGAATGGCTTGAAACTCCATAAAAGAGAACAGTGGTCTCCGAGGCAAAGGCTGTTGCAGAGTCAGAATAGCTATTTGCTTGGTTTTTTTACCCAGCTCCCAGTGCACATTGTGACCTCTTGGAATTTCACCGTTGAACGTAGCTTAGGAGCTCCTGCTGTAATACTCACGGCTTAAAATCAAGCTCAAAGGAAATCTGCTTTAATTACAGCAGTGTTGAGGGTCCTCTCTGCCGTGGCTGCATGCCTCAAGACGGTGCGACTGGTGCATATTCAAAGGGACGGATCAGCTTCTCGGTTGCCCGTGCATCTCCTCCTGCCCTGGAAGGTGCTGGCAGGAGCCATTGATTGCCACTCCTGTGTCCCCAGGGGCGAGAAGCAGTGGGAATTGGTGGCATTTGTCCAGGTGTCCACCACATTTCCACAGCACCCCATATGCCCTGCACCAAGAAGTCTGGTTGTGTTGGCCCCATCATCTCCAGGTGGGAAATATGAAGCACCTGAGCTTGTGGCTGGAGGCAGACATGGTGGGGTCTGGATGAGCTTCTGTTGCATTTGGTGTCATCGGAGTTATTTTAATCTTAAGCTCATTTTTTGTGTTGCCTGACTCAATATCATCAGTGTCACTACCATGCTTATCGGCAGCGAGGCCATTGCTGCTGCTGACACCGTGGTTGTGGTGTCACTGCTGATAATTTAAGCCTGACATTAGAAAGATTAATTTACTATGAAAACGACCCTCAGGAGACTAGTTCAGACAGAGGATGAATCATCTTTGAAAAATTGGATGTCTCATTGTTTCACAAGTTCTAATTAACTTTTTTTAACAATCAAAAGTAGGGGATACAGATCCATTATGGTTGCCCATTGCATCCCAATAGGATGGCCGTGGGGAGCCAAAACCCCCTTTACTGTTTTGTGGTCAGCAGGATGACATCTCTGTGGTGCTGGAGCTGAATCAGACTATTTCCATCTCCTGCTTTTTCACTGTGAAGGCTGAAAAAATATCTCAAAAAATATCTCAGTATGTCTTGGATAAATTTGGAGGTAAGTTTTTACAAACATTTTCCCATCTTTTTTCTGGAAAACCTAACAATCATATCTGTGCAAATCTTTTCCTGCTCTCATGTCAAATCCTTGGTCACATCTAAAGATGTCAATGTTCACTGTAGACTCTGCCTGAGGTCTGGGCAGCAATTTCCTTCTGAAAACCATTTGCACAGTGCCCTTGTTACAGCAGGTAGTGATATGAGCCATTATGAGTAGAAAACTTCAAAAATACTGTTTTTAAGTGAAGAATGATGAGAACTGCCAGCTCCGCACAGCCCCAGAAGGGAGTACATTCACTGGCTGATGGACAGAGACCCTGGAGTCTGGAGAACAGAGAAATTAAAACAAACTTATCTTTGAATCTGTAACTTGCTAAGTTTTCTGATAATGTATCTACTTTTTTTTCCTGATGTTATTTTTATTTTCCTCACTGTTTCTCCTGATCACACCTTCCATCCAATATTCTATAAAATACAATAATACAAAACTCTCAAGACACAGAGACTGTAATAAGACCCAGCAGCGACTCTAACTAAGGAATTTCTGTCACTTAAGTGTTTTTCTCTTACTATTTTGACCTGTTTTATATGGCCTAGCAGTGTCTTTAGGAGAATTTGTCTCTCAGCTGTGCAGAAAGGGCTGGGATGTCTCTGTGATATGTTTGAGGTGAGCTAATTCTCCTGCTTGCACACAAAAGGTGAGGAAGAGGGTATGACACAGCCAGCAGCACCAGCTCAGCCCAGCATTCTGCTAGCAGTAGATCAAAAGAGAAAAAAAACGAATTTCCCTCTTTATTTCCTTGACTCCTGTTTGTGAAGCGGAGTCATACAGTGCCTGCAAAACACTGTTCCTGGCCTATTTTCAGTGTGAGACTTGGGGTGTGCAGAGAACCTCTGCAGCAGACCTCCAGTGCCTGGGCTGCTGCTCTCTGCAGAGCCCATGCCTGCAGCCTTGGTTGTCCAAACCATCACCAAGCACTAGCAATGGGTTCAAGTGAGCCCTGCAGAACAGTGAAACAACTGTAAATCCCCTACTTCCCATGCACTGCCCTCTATCTCCTCCCAGGATCAAACAGCAGGAGCTCAGCTCGCTGCAATCCCAGCATCAACTCAAATGCACGTTACTGTGGGGCTGCTGAGGGCTTTTCTGAGCACGGTTTGTGGGAGCTGAGCCCAGTTCTGCAAATCCCCTCATCCTCTGTGAGCTGTGTGTTGCTGAGGTCAGATAATAACCGAAACCAGTGACTTCTGGGCTTGGGTGCTGAGGTGCCAGCAGCAGGTTGCTGTTGCAGGGAGGTCTCTGATGTGCCATCCCATGCTGAGAAGCACCAGTGGGATGGTGCTGGATGGTGCCTGGGGATGGTCCGTGCCTGCCTGCTGTGACACACATCTGTGCTGCAGTGATACTCAGGGATGCATGGTTAAAGGGAGCTCGGAGCGCTCCGGCCAGGGCTGGTCCCCCTGCTCATCCCCATCCTGCTGCACCGCTGCAGCTCAGACCCAGGCTTCTGCTCTTTGTCACATCCATGTTAACCGGTGAGGCAACACAGACATCAGCGCTGTGCTGTGCCTACAGGATCCCTGCTCCCTGCCCATGGGGACACCCATGGGATTTGGGTTTCATTTCATATGAAGTGTGGGATTGTGTTTCATTCCTATTCATTTCTTGAATGTATGTCGTTGAAAGCTTCCTGATGGCTCTTGGAAACCTGGCACTGACAAAGCTGGAGGACAGACAACTTGTGCATTAGATTTCCTAGAACAGATTCCTTGTTTGGAAAGGAAAAAGAAAAGACCCAAACCCCTGCATTTATGAAAAAGCATTTGGTAGCATGTGTCAAATCCATCTGCACGTGCAAAACACGAAAGGGAGGTGAAAACTGTTATTAAAATGTAAACGCCAAAATTCTGCACTAGATGAGAGATTCAAATGACCTTGTTACAGCAATAACCAACCATGTGATTCCCGCTTTATGCATCTATGTGCAAGAAACACATCTTAACCAGCACAAGGGAGCTCTGGCCGACGTCTGTGGGCCATCTTGGGCAGTGCCTGGGCTACTTGCAGCTGTGGCTCCAACAGCAGAGTGCAGGCTGGCAGCCAGGGGATGTCACTGACCTCCCAACTGCATTTGCTTCTTTTCCACTAAAGCATCTCAATTCCGAAAGCAGTCTTTTTCCCTGGCCATCTTCTGTGGAATTTTTTCTTTTCTATGGGTGTGTTAACCAAAGTCAGACAGAGAGACATCATTTTAAAGGTGATAGGCTCCTAAAGATGCGGCTAGGTGCCCTTCATGATTTTCTCAGAGCTTATTTGTTCTGGAAATGCTTCTAATTGTTACTAATATCAGTATTTACATCTACCTAGTTTGAAAATATGTCTGAGTGGTTATGAGTATGTATTTATGTCTCAGCCCCTTTAGGAGCGGGTCCTTTAGATACTTCCTGTCTGGCAGCCGTGGTTCCTGAGGGGATCACTGATCCTGGGATGGCTCTGCGCACTGTGTTAAGCACTGGGAAAACAATGAGAGTCATTTGGCACACAGTGCTCAGCAGGGTCTGGGGATGCTCCTTCTGGGCATGGGGACATCATTTGTGTCCTGTCTGCTAGACCAAGTAACTGCTGTAGGAGCTCTTCAGTCTTCATGCCCTTATAAATTTCTTACTGCCAAAACAGCTGCTGCAGTGAGGACCGTGGGGACCAGGCACATGCAATGGCAATGCTGGTGCTGGGAGCAGAGGTAGGAGTAGGCACTATAATGAGCAAATGGATACCTCGGGCCATTGATCATGAACCAGACACACAGGCAGAGCTCTCCGCAGCTCTGTTAAAGGGAAAAACAGCTCTGTGAGAGCCTGTCTGTCAGTGTTGAGGAGTCTCTAATTTAGTGATGCTGGAGAGGGCTGCCCCCTGGGGAGGAGGTGGTGATGGTGGTGGTGATCTGCTTCTCACGAGCCCGTTTGTGTGCTGTGTGAAGCAGCACTGGGAGCACTGGGACAGGGAAGAGCCGTGCCCAGCACATGCGGTGCTGAACATCCCCTCTTCAAAAGCAGCTCTGGGGATGTGTCCAGCTGTTGTGCTGCAGCTCTTTCTCCAACGCACCAATTAGCATCTGAGCAGGCAACGTGGATGCTCGCTAGCACTTCCTCGCTGGGTCTGGCACTGGGATTTTACTGCTTTCCTTCAAAAAACATTTATTGGCTGCTTCTCGCTAGCTGGCAAGTGCAGCACCCAGCACCTGCGTGGCAAGATGCTGCCTGCGGCATGGGCAGAGCCGGGCCATCTGCAGTGCGTCACCACTGACACGGGGGCACGAGTCACCGGAGGAACGGTTGGGGGTCTCAACGTCTGCGGTGCTGGCACGGGAGGATGGACGCAGGCATGCTGCCCCGCAGACAGACAGACAAGTGGCCCTGTTCACGTGGGGAAGGGACATTTCAGTGCTAAAAGGCTGCTGGGAAGGTGTTGCGAGAGGGTGGAAATGGACTTTGGTGTCATTTTGGATTGGAACACAATGACAGCACATTTGTAGGTACAGGAAAATCAACCACAAAGGGAACTCAGTTTTATTTGTCATTAGTTTGGACTTGCTTCAGCAGATGTTTGCTGGGAGCTGTTTTAACCTGCTTAATTTGTCTCTGTGTAATGGGAGGCAGACAGCCTCAATGAAGAGCCTGAACAGCAACTTCTTTAATGACTTTCAGTAGTTTCAGTCATTATTGCTGATACAGGATGCTGAATTCTGGGAGCTGGGATTTAAATATCACACAAAACCCAAAGAGAGCACAGTTGTTTGTGTGTGGTGAATTTGCTACTTGTCTGATTTCCTTCCTGGCTGTGTCGAAAGTCACCAGGCACTTGCTGACCTTGAATTCAGAGGTTTGCAGAGGAGTTTTGCAGTGTGATGGAGCTCTGGGGCTGCCTGGGCAGCGTTGTCCCGGCAGACACTGGGTGCAGCCTGCGGGACATTTGCTGCCACCACAGGGCTCCAGGACATGGACCCAGCCTGAACTCAGGGTGGGCCAGGTCCTTGGTTTGGTGGTGCTGATGAGAGGGAAGCTCATTGACAAGTATCGCTGGAAATCTTTGTCTGAGGTGTCTCGGGAATGCTGGTGCAGGTGGGCTGGATGGGGACCAGCAAAGAGCTGGGGCAGGGACAGGCACTGCTGGAGCATAGCAAGGGAACCAGCGCTTCTTTGGGAAAATCCCCACATTTTCATCTCTGTTTTCTGCTGTGCAAGGAATTCTGAGATGCAGGCCTTTTTTTCTGTTTGTTTTGGTTGGGTTTTTTTTTGTTTTCTCTGAGAGAATGAAGTTGTTGAGGCAGATGTGCAATGAAGTTAAAAACAATGTTGAAGTGAAAGATGAATGTGGTCTCTTGGACGTATATATTCAAAACAGGATACATTGATGTTACTCAATAGTTTTTGTTTAATTTTTATTTTTCTGCAGCCCAATTTTTCCAAACTTTGCATAATTCCCATTGTTCATGTAAATGGCATTGTGAGCAGAAACATTTCAACAGAAAATTTTCAGAGTGTAGGACATGGGGACAAAGCACTGGTATTTGCCATCTTGCGTTGATGTTCTGTTGCTGGTTTTTGTGGAAGCTGCCCTTGTGCGCAGCGGTGCACAGACTGGTGTTCAGAAAAGAAGGTGAGGGCTGGACGGTGTCAGTATTTGTGTCCAGATTACCCCTGGGATGGCAGGGACTGGTGATGAGGTTTCTCCCCTCACTGTGCCTCAGTGTGGTTTCAGCTTCTCTGTCTGCAGAAGAAAGCCATTGCTGCTATTTTCCTCCTCCCCACAGTCGTGGTTCATGACTCTGGCCCAAGCTGGGATAAATGTGGTGGTAAAAGCAGTGAGTCGTTGTTAGGAGGGAGGATGGCACAGTCTGTGTCCCAGACATCTCATGGTCAGAAGCTGTGGTGTGAGAACAGCCGCATGCAGATGCCCCAGTCAGCCCAGTTACCACCCTGCTCTGGAGAGTTTTACTGCTCATCCTCCTTCCTGATATGTTTCTGTGAGCTCATTTTTGTCTTTCTCTGAGCAAGTCCTGGCAAGTGCCCTGAAAGCTTTGGTCCCTCACAGTGAAATAATGAAAGTTTTTTCCCATCACACTGTTTTATGAGAGCATAAAATTTCATGGCATTTATGGAAGTTTGTGTCACAAAGCAGGTGGCTTGTTAGCCTTTGTTTTATTTTACTAGGCTCATCTGTACACATGTAATGTTAAATCTTTGTCATAAGTTCATGAATTGTGCTAAGATATTGCCTGATATTGCTGTCTGAGGAGCCTGCGGAGTCACTGCTGATGGTGACTAAGCAAGTGGGGCCATTTATCTCATGTAGATTTTGGTGGGATGTTTAAATGCTCCCTATCAAGCAGGAGTGATAGGACATAAAGGAGAGCAACCGTGAGGCCAGGAAGGGGCAATGTGCCACTGGTGGCTCACATACAGACTAACCAGCGAGTTTAGTGTCTGTCTTAAATTAATGATTGTTCTACCTAATTACAGGTATGCTGCAAACCTGAACAAAGTGGGGATAGCATTGCTTTGGTGTCTGTAAAACTCAAATACACCATTGCCTTGGTGTCTGATAGCCACAGCTGTCCTGGTAGGAACACAGGGAAATAAGGAACAGAAACTCAGCCCCCCCATACTTACAGCCACCTGCTTAGGGTGATTGCCGGTGTTAGCAGCTGATGAGAACCCATTCCCTGGGCAACGTCCTCTCTTTTGGGAGGCCTCTCCTCAGAGTGAGGCCCCGCTCCACACAGACACATTGCTGTGCGACACATTCCCATGTCAGTGACTTCTACATGGCAAACAAAGTCATTTTATTTGACCTTTTAAATGCTCTGTTGTGAAACGTGCAGGAAGGGCAGTGACAGCGTGTACGTGGAAATAGCTTTCATGCTGATTTCAGCGTGCTTTGATCCGTTGCAGTGGTTACAGAGGTTTATTTTACTGTGTTCTTTCTTGCTTTGGCCAGGACGGTTCCCCAGGGTGCCCATTATGAAGACATTCAGCTCTAATCCATTAATGGTGTCCCTGGCCATACCCCAGCAGACTCACCCCTGAGGCTGGCAATGGGGCCAGGCTTGGCATCTCAATGACACTCAATCCTCCCCTCCCAAAAGTGTCTCCTGGCGAGTTCAGCATGGCTTAGTGGTGGACAGGTTGTGGCTGGACTTGATGCTCTTACAGCTCTTTTCCATCCAGATGATGCTGTGATTTTATAACTGCTCTGGTTCTTACTCTGGGTAAGGTCAAACACTGGCTCAGTGCCTGGTCTGGCCGAGGCCATACACTGCTGGGAAGGATTTTGACTAAATCAGATTCAAAAGCCCATATTGTCCTTGTCCTGCCTGTAGTCTTTGGTCACAGCTTTCACCTGATCTCCGGTAAGGGTTGTTGAACAGTCACCAGCTGCCGCTGTCCATAGGACACAACTGTTGCGAACGTGGGGGCTGCAGACCTGAACAGGTCATGATGATTCACTACATCACCACTGAAACGCCGGGATGGCAAAGTAAAGGGATAAAAGGAGAAACTAAGAATAGAGCCAGAGCTTTCATAGTGTTCAGGGTTGTGAGGTTGATTTCTGTTCATCCCTGGAGCAGTGAGACCTTGGCCACCTCGTAGAGGGGAAGGAAACTGAGGCAGCTTTGTGCTAGGGTGTCTGTGGGGGTGAAGGAAATCTGGGCTCGGTTATCTTGAAACAATTTTATACCCAGTTCTGAACTTTACTCCAGCACAGGACTCTGGTTACGTGTTCACAGAGTTACACAACCCCCATCATCTGTCAAGAATGAATTATTAATTGGAGCTGGGAGGCCCTGGCTGCAGCCTCCTCACGCAACGCCTCACCCGGCTGCGGCTCCTCCTTGCGCCGGGCAGCGTGGGGCCCTTGTCCAGGTCTCCCATCACACGCAATGCCCATGCCATCACGCTCCTTCCTTTTCTTCAGGAGGCCAAGCAGAGACTCCCGCTTTCTGCCTCTGAGCCGTCATTTGTGCAAAAACCTCCAATTTCTGTGACTCAGCCCATTTGACCCAAACGTGCCGGGCAGCTCCAGCACATGGCCACGTCCTTAAGTGCAGTTCGGCCACATCCATGAGTGTGGTTTGACCACACTGGACCTGCTGGGGCTGACACAGCTGCTCCATGCCTGGGGTGGCTGCAGCACAGATGTTGCTGGCTCTCGCTCATTAAAAGCTGATTAACAAATGCTCAGCTGGGCATGGCTGGGGGGTTCTGCGTGCCACAACAGAGCGAATGTAGCTGCCAGGAATCTCACTTTTGGGGGGATTTTCAAAGAAATATAAACTAAGTTTGAAAAGGAAGATGCTGCTTAACACGATATGACAGATGTATTTACATTAGCAGAATTGTGTTGTATTTTGTTCTTATTTCCACCAGACACCAACGGAAATTGGAGATCTTGGCCAAGAGATTAGAAGTGTGGTCACATTGAGGAGTTATCTTTGCCTCACCATGCTCATCCCAGCTCTCTGCCCAGACCCTCATCTCCATGAGTTGAGTGGGTACGGCCCAGGAGTGGTGGGAGTTCAGCTTGTGTTGGTGTGCTCTGGCTCGGGTAGTGCTACATAGCCTGGCAGATGTGTGGCTGCAGGGTGGTAGCCATGGCATGAGCACAGCGGCCAGCCCAGGTGCCCCGGTAAGGGCAGAAAAGTGCTTTTTTCTGCCTTGGGCTTTCCACTAGATTAAGTTTTGGTTTCTCAGTTCACTGGTGAAACTTCGGGCAGCAAAATCCCTGGTGTTTGGGTATTAACTTGAGATTGAAGGGTTCAGCTGAGTGCTGTTAAAACACTGAAACAGCAGCACAGTAACAAGAGGCATTGTTTTGCCTATAGATAGTAATCGCAGATTGAGACTGAGTTCATGTCTTTGTTAGAACTTCCCTTTTTCCCATGAAAGTTGATAATGAAAAACACATAGAGCTCGTGTTTCAGCTCTCCAGTAGGACCTGTTGGTTCTCACAGCCCCACTGCGCGTGGGATTGTCGTCAGGTTATGGTAAGGCTGACAGCAATCCCTGCTCCTGCTTTATGCTTCACATTTAGTGGCAACACTGCTTGCACAAAAAGTTTGAAAGGAATAGTTATTTTGAAGGCCTCCATTTCTAAAAAAATAAGAAATAAAATGACATACTGCAAATGACATACTGAAACGGTTGCAAGTTGACTACACAAAGCAGTCTGTCATTTTTTGAAATCTTGACCAGTGATATTTTGGCTTGTTAAGCACATCTCAGTTCCCATCTATTAGTTACGTATCCAGAGCCGATATGTGCTTTGATCACTGAGAATTCAGTCAATACATGAATGCGTGGAGAACTCAGCCAAGGGGAGAGAATCAGCCTTTACATCAGCCATAAAAAAGTGTTGATTTGTGTATTTGTGTTGGCACTGTAAGAACAATCACATTGCCACAATCACATCTGAAGCATTAAACAGATTGTGGCTGAGCATTACATTTTAGGCAGCTGAGGCAAGTTTTTCTGTTAAAGAAGTAAAATAAAGCAAACACAGGAAAGAAACTCTGGGAGAAGGAGCCACAGGAAAGTGGTAAATCCACTAAATAGAAGGGTAAAGCATGCTGTCCAAAATCCTTCATAGAATCATATGAAATCATATCTCATTTTAGATTTACGGTGAACAGTAGCTAAGTACTAATGAGATACAGCACTCAGTCTTCAGCTGACTTCACTTGTATTTAATGATTCCCATCAGACCACAAGATGGGACCTTAATGATCTCAGTGGGCAGCTGAACGTCTTATCTCTCCTTTGACAAGCACAGCTCCTTGCAGGTGTGTAACGTGACTATAATAACCTCTGGAAGTGTGTTTTGACTAAGTCATTATTTTCAAGGACAAGTGAAGGAAACCAGCCCTCAGTTACGGTTAGGATTGAACACCCTGGAGATGTTCAAAACCATGCAGATGTGGCACATGAGGACATGGTTCAGTGGCCATGGTGGGGTTGAGGTTGGACTGGATCATCTTAGAGGTCTCTTCCAACCTGAATGACTCTGTGATTTTGTGATTTTGGTTTAGTCAGTCAAAGCTCCTCTTCCACTAAAACACCACAACCAACCTTTTTGACAGCAGAAGGGCCTGTCAAATGCCATATGACCATGTGAAGTACCAAGGGGAATGGCACACGCTGGCTGTGCTTCAGGCCGATCTTGTTAAAAGGTACCAACCAACCTAGTGTCTTTCTACAATGGGGTAACAGCATCAGTAGACAAGGGAAGAGCTATGGATGTCACCTATCTGGATTTCTGCAAGGCCTTTGACATGGTCCCCTACAACAACCTTCTCTCTAAGCTGGAGAGGAATGGATTTGATGGGTGGACTGTTCAGTGGATAAGGAATTGGCTGGATGGTCACATCCAGAGCGTAGTGGTGGAGGTGGTGGAGGCCCCATTGCTGGAGATATTCAAGGTCAGGCTTGATGGGGCTCTGAACAACCTGATCTGGTGACAATGTCCCTGCTCACTGCAGGGGTTGGACTGGATCAGCTTTAAAGGTCCCTTCCAACCCAGCCATGCTGTGATTCTGTGATTCTACCACCGATGCACTTACTGCAGGTTTTTATGGAAAGCTTTTCTCTGTAATTATCACATCAACAGCTCTGATCATTACAGTGGAAAAGAGACCAAGAAGGAGCAATTTCTTCTGCAGGTTTTGAGTGTCCTTATCTTGGGCACTCAGCCCTACAAATGTCCATCTCTGTTTCCCAGCAAGGTCCTCGTTGTACCCTGGGCATGTTGAGTCCTCCAAGAGCCTGTGGGGCTGCAGCCACAGCAGACACTGAGTGTGTGGGCGAGAGCAACACTGGGCTGCAGCCAGGGTCCGTGCTGCCTCATTTTATAAAGAGAAAGCTATGAGGAAGATGGAAATTGTTTTTTTCAGTAGGGAAATGGGATGCTAAGACAACAAAAGTGCTGAAGAGACCTGTTACAGGTCCAGCTGTGACCCCACCGCTGGAACCACATCTGGATATGGGCAGCTGGAGCCAGCGCAGGTGTGACATGGGATGGGTAGTGTCAGAAAGCAGGAGACACAGGCCTATCTGCTTATTAACTCCATAATTGTTAAAACCAGGTTTTTATTTGGGCAAAATGACAGGGATTATTTGTAATGACTGAATATGACAGCCTGATCAGTCAATGATGATTTGCTTTGGCAAGGGCGTTCATCAGGACCCATTGGCAATGGGAAGCTGCCGAAAGCTGTGTATACTTGTGTGTGTAACGGTAATGCCAAAGACTGGGCCATGCTCCTATGTGTGAGGCAGCAAATGCCTGCTGCATGTCCTGGGAACTGACAGCTTTGTCACCGACTGCACAGCCTCAGGGACACTGGGACGACTGCAGGGAGCTGGGAACAGCAGCACTTTGTCACCCATTGCACAAGCTTGGGGATATGGGGATGGCTGCGGGGAGCTGTGGGGCAGAGCCTGGGCCTAGGAGGAGCCTGGGTCTGGAAGGGGATGCTGCAAGTACCCGGCACTTCTCGCTGTTCCTGCTTGTTTATCTGGTCAGCACCAGCCCACAGGATTGTGGGCAGCTTGTGCTTGTCTCAAGGTACTTGGATTTGATAATCTGAGCAGTTCTAGTCCGTTCTTGGCTGCTCTGTCCACCCTGCTGGTGCCCCGGCCATCTGTTAAGAATTTACTTACAAAATACATTAAAATAAATCACTGTGGTTTTATGTGCACAGGGATCCTGTTTCCAGAATCTCAAAAATCCTAATAAATGACTGTATCTGTTAGTAACAGTATCATAAAGTCTTCTTTACCGTCAGCGATTCACAGGGAATGCCATGATGCTTAGAAAAACAGCCTTTTAACATTCAAATTTGGTGGCTTTCAGAATTCATTTTATGCTTTGTTGTCGGGTAATACAGGTTTTCAGACCAGGTGTCTGTGTGAACACTGCTCTCAAAGAAATACTTTCAGATGCAGAGCACAGCAGCAGCTCCCACTGAACCACTGCCTGGCTGTAAGGATAGCAGCTGGGACCCAAGGCGATGGGAATGTGATGGATCCAGGCAGGTTTTGTGTTCTGGGCTCTGTCTTTTCAATGGGGAGGACCCTGTGAGGAGAGAGGACTGTGCTACATCCCCTGCAGAAGCTGCAGAAGAGGAGCAATGCTTACAAAGGCAAGGTGGGAAGAGGACATGGAGATGCTGGTGTTTGGGAAAGGCTATGGGGAGGTTTTGCAGCTGAGCAGCTCTGGTCCCCCCATGCCCTTCGTGCAGGTCCCTGCTCATCGCCACCGAGCTGCCAGCCCCTGCCAGGGCACAGACCCTGAGGGAAGGGGCTCTGCTGAATTCAGCACAGTCAGTGCCATTTTATCTTCTCTTGAGTGCTTCTGAGCTGTAGTTTGTTGAAATGAAGCTTTTACCTGTACCATATCAGTTAAAGCCATAATGTTATAGGGAAAAAAGGGAGGCTTGGCTGATTCAGGGATTGAAATCTTTTAGTGTTATGTCCCAAATTGTGTGTACTGTGATACAAAAAGATCCAATCTGTTCAGCAAAGCCAGACACAGCAAGACCTGAGCAAACCCCAAGGGACACCAAGACAGCCAACCTAAAATATAGGTCAATGTTTTCAGATTTGGTGTAAGTTCCTTTTGTCTAATTAATCTGTCTCTACCAGTATGTTAATGAGAGGGAGATGCAGGAAGCTGACTGCCACTGAAAGGTTCCCAAGCCTGAAAGAAAACAGTCCTGGCTTGTGGCTAATTATTTTTTCCCTTAAAATGTATTACTCTGAAACATAAGCAAACATGGTGTTTGTTTGACCTGTGCACTCTTTTTTCAAATACTGTTCTTTAAAACAGCAATTAAAGTGATAGCAAACGAGAAGAAAGTGCTGCTGAGGACACAGCAGTGCCGCAGTGCAGGAAGGGGATGAGCACAGCTTGGAATGAGAGTGTCACTGCATCGGGATGCTCTTCAGCCCTGGCTGAGGCCGTGCAGGATGGGGGCTGTGTTTCCAGTGCTGCTGATGTCCCTCCTGTGTCTCATGGCATCTGCTGTTTTCCTCCTGGGAAAACATGGATAACACACAGAAAACACGCAGAAAACATGTGGAAAGTGTTGATCAATGGGAGCCCCAGCTTTGTGAGAGGGCCCTGCCCCGGGGGATCTGAGTGGTCATTATCATGCACTGCTGGTACCCTGCGTTGTCTGTGGCTCCACATTCCTTGTCACTGGTACCCTGGGTTGTCAACAGCTCCAGATCCCTCACCACCAGAACCCTGCTTCTCAACAGCTCCACATCCCTCATCACTGGTACTCTGCTTCCTTGGTGGCTTCCATCCCTCACCACTGTGTGCTGGGGTCCTCGGGGAGCTATCAGGGGATCTGATTGATGCTGGAGTCTGTAACGAACTTGTGACAGTCATTTCTGTAGCTAATGGGAATGTAAAAATGCCAATAACATATGTTAATGCTGATAAGGAAAATCCCTGATAAGAACACCCCCACCACTGGATAGGGAAGCTCTGCACTGCTGCAGTGCACCCATCCCTCACTGCCAGGAGCTTCCTTGAGAGATGAATCAGCAGAAAACCAAGGCTGAGAGCGATGACACAGACCTTGCTCTCCCCAAGCAGCCAGGTTGTGCCTGTGTGCAGTGACGCTGTTTAACCTAAGCTGAGGCAGAGGAGGGGACCTTCCTGGTTTACATTATGTGACATCTTTGGCTAGCAAATTTAAAATAGCGATGCCCAGTGAAACCTGCTGGCGATGGCAGCATTGGCCACTGCTCACAGCTGCTCCCACCAGTGAGGGACATGGCCCAGCACTGCACACGGGGCTTCAATCATTTCATGGGGCTTTAGAAATGCTCGGCTTTTCTCCTCTGTCCTAATGGCAGCGTAACTGGTTCATAATCTCCTTCTTCTCCACCAGGTTAAGATACAGCTGAATGTTCTGTTGAGTAAATGGCTCACTTTCTGGTGCTTCTATTAGGCTTGGAAGAATATATCACTGACTTGCCTAAGAAGAGGTTTATATTTCAAATAATAGAGGACATACGTCCTGATGTGTGTGCTGTTATAATGCATTGATAGAATTTATCATAGGAGCATCCAGACCTCTTCAACATGTACTATATTTAAAGCAATGTTAATTCAGGGGGAAAAAACCAGTATGCATCATCTGTCGTCAATTTGATAGTCTGTGATATGTGTAAACAATTGTTCTTATTTACATTAATTTGCTTTGTGAAAAGCAATTTTACAGTTTCAGTCAGACTTAATAGGCAATTTGCAGCTCACTGCCTAATGGCGTAGTTACTTAAGCCTGCCCCCAGGGTGCTTTCTAGACCTGATATGAGACTAAACCTTTTAAATGTTCAATTGAACATCTTAAAAAGTCAAAAAGTCTTCAGCTATTAGCCCTGGTTCACACTTGCCTTGTCATATTTGATATTGTTGCTGCAGTTGCCCTTTGATTCAGATGTATTTTGCCCTAGATGGCAGCAGTGGTGATTGGACTGTACAAAACATGGGGGTGCAGATGGCTCCCTGCACCCAGAGGTGCTGTGCTGAGGGAGAGGAGGGGGAGATACCCTGAAAAGCCTTCCCCATCGTGTCTGTGGGTCAATGGATCCACTACCTGCGTTTATAACTGCCTTTTACCAAGGCATCTCACCTTAATGACACATTTTCCGCATTAACCAATGCATGGACCATCTCCGGTAGGTGTGATAACCGCTCATTCTACAAGACTGAACCAAAGCTCTTGATTCACAATGATTTTATTTCAGGTTGAATGTGTTAGGGGTAAACTGAAAACCAAAATAACCTACATTTGTGTGATGCTGCAGAGGATATTGTGATTTTTTTGCACTCTTGGAGCACATCTACAAAAGGCCAAGTTAGATCAGGAGCTTGTCATTCTTCTAACAGTATATTTGACTGCTGAAAAGGCACTTTGAGAAAGCATGTAAGTGATCCTGTGGGGAAGATCACTGGTTCTGAGCATTGCAGATGACAGAGGAAGCAGTAAAGACCTCAAAAGATGGAGTCCTACTTCCCAATTCCTTACTCTGGTTACACACAACATGTTAAGGTCATGGCATGTTTTAAATTAGGTATTTAATGAAGAATACGATGCACATAGTCTGAAGCGAGTCACTGATGGTGGATGGATTGAGCAATGACCATGGCTGTACCTAGTGGAACAGGTGGAAGTGTCCAGCAGAAATCGGTTTAGTAAGGATTGCACAAAAGTTGCTGTGTGATTTGGTTCCCCTTATTAGTGAAGACAATAGAGTTGGGGTGCTTATCATTTGCATGGATACAAGTCTGGGATCGGGATGAACCAAGACCCACGTCACTGCTGTAGTTTGACAACGATGCTCTTTCACAGTGCTCACATCAACACAGTTCCAGATGCTGAGTTATTTGTTTCTAACCCATGCTGATATCACACAGGTGTATGTACTTCACTACAGATTATGTAAATGTGTGAATGTTATTGATTTCTGTCATCTCTAATAAGATAAAGCAAATGCAAGAACTGCTAAATGCCATTTTCTAGGCAAAGAATACTGTGCCACGCTGAACTAATGTAATACCAACATCCTTCTTCTTTAGGAGCTGCTTTTTTTCTGCAAGAGGGTTTTACTTCAAAAGATGTCGCAATTCACTTCGCAGTAGCATACAAGAGAGATTCTCAAAACCATTATAGCTGTGTGCTACTTGGCATATCTTGCATTTGCAGCATTGTGCAGCGTGTGGAAAGATAGGCAAGGGAAGTTCTGTATCAAATCACCTTATGTCGAAATGCAGAGAGCCCCTTATCTACAATGAGCTCAGAGTATTTGCGGCTGTGAATATCCCAGCCAGTTTAGCAAAAAATAGCTAAAGTAAGATTATGCTTTTATAGTGTTTTTCAGCTAGATCCAGCTAGTTTGAGGCCATCTGAGCTTTGTGATGCATGGAGATGGTGTAGGTAGCCTAGGCAATCTGGTGCTGTCTATATTTGTACTTCAGAATATCAGTTATCTAACCTATTTTCAGTTTAAAATCCTTTTTTAAGATGGCCTTTGCTGTTTTCCCACTGGTACATAATTAAAAAGCACAAAACTTCAGAAGTCAGTGTGAGAGGTTGAAAACAGCCCTTTAAAATGGGAGGTATAGGGCATTTTTACAGCACTGACATGAATCTTTACTACGTTTTGGTGATTCACTTGTAAGATGGCTAATATTTTTAGCTTTTTATGAAAAAGAGTGTAAATTACGTCTGCACACAATATGAACCATATTCGGTGGCTGAAGGCGGCGTTGGACCCGGGTAGGATTAGTTGAGTTGTTTTCCCATTCAATCAATGACCAACAAGGACTATTTCTGGTTTGCTGCAGCAATCTATACACAAAGCTGATTTTGGGTTGTTTATCAGTGTTTAATAAACAGCAACCTGCAGATATAAGGTGGTGCTTTCCAAAGTGACGCTGCTGTGATGTTGTGAGGACGATGCACTGTGCCGAACCCTTCTGGTAATGGGCACTGGTCCTCTCATCTTTCATTGATTTTTGCGAGATAGGTTTTATCGGCTCAGCTGCATCCCCTCCAGGTTCATGCTGGATACCGAGCACATTCATTAAAGCGTAGAGAAGAATTCGGCAAAGACATTAGTCCATTAATCTCTTGCACATATAATGACCTTCATGCCTGTGTCTCATAGTGGGCAGCCATGTCAGCCTGTGTGGCAATGCCAAAACACGTTAATTGTCGTTAATTCACAGCCCTTGCTGGAGAGATGCAGCATTCACCAACAGAAGGTGACGATGATCTCTAAAATGCAGATATCCTCAGAGAGGGGCCTGGTTTCCTATGTCCTGTAATTAGCTCCTGTACAGATTGCTCACAGCTCGTCTGCAGAGCACTCCCTGTCCAGTCCCCTTCAGTAGTTAAGGATGATCATTAATGAAAATTGGAAATCAAATGAGCAGACTTGTTGTGCTTCAAATGACTATGCCAGCATTTAAAAACTGTGATTACAACAGAAAGCAGGACAGAACATATTTCTTTAAAAGGAATTAAGGACAAAAGCATGAAAACTTTTCTGCAGCTGTTCTGATAACAGTGCAAAGACTGCTCAACCAGGACAAATGACCATAAGAAATGTTTCATTTCAGTGAACTTTCTGCTTGTGCTGGTGCAGCGGCAATGGGCTGCTGCGAAAGCAAGGGGTCCTTGAGTAGAAGAGACCACGTCCCCGTGTATCTGCCAAAACAACACCCAACAACGTCTGGGACCGCCACTTGGCCTTAAAGGGTGATTTGACCCCCTATACCTGGGATTTTGTGCAGCAGTGCTTGGCCTGTGTTTTGGTAGGGATGAGTAGGGACAGGCAGGACGGATGCTCAGCAGAGGGACAGAGCCATAGCGTGTGCCATGTGGAGGGGTGATTTTGGGGATGCTCTGTGAAGTGACAAAACCAGCACTCAGGCAAAGTGGAGAAGTGGGTCTGGCCCAGCTTCCCATGCAGTTCCTTACATTCATGGTGTGTGGGTGTTCAGCCAAATCCCCCCACGGCGAGCAGTCGCATCTGTGTGTCTTGGAGTGAGACCAAACCTTGAAGCTCAGCAAAATCTTCTGCTCAGCAAAATCTTCTGCCTTTTCTCCTGATATTTGGAGTTTTCCTTCTCCTTTCCCTCACTGTGGTGTTTGGTGGGGGTGGGAGATGTGTTACAAATGCAGATCCCATGCAAGCAGAAGATCTGTCACTGATGAAGGGCAATGCTGCGAGTGGAGCCAGTGTCTAATTTACCAGTTCTTTGTTTTCCTCTACCAAATCTCTGCTAGACTTTGCAAAACCCAAGAGGTGACTCTACTGGCTTTATTTGTGAGGTTTCAATGACAGAACACCCACATTTGAGCAGTTTGTCTGTGGATTTTCAGTTAACTGCTGGGGAGGTGGTTTTATGATAAAAGTATGATTAATGATTGCTTTCGCATGTTTCTTATAAATGAGATGCTCTGTCACTAAATAAATACAATGCACAAATAAATGGGCTGTGTGTAAAAGAACATGTTTTTCACCAGAAATGACATCCTTAGTTGTAAATTTTAACAGATGTCATGAAAACCAAAGATATTATGATCTATTACAAAAAAAGCCTTTGAAGCTCTATTTTAATTAACTTGCAAAGCCATCAGGACTGTTGGAGAGAAAATAAGTGTGGTGTATCTCAGTGCGATCGCCGGGATGTGATGGGCATGGCTGGAGAACAGAAGTCCCCACGAGGAGAAGCAAGAAGCAGTCACTGCTGTACCAATGTGTGGTTGCTATTTGACAAAGCAGCCCTGGTGTGGAAAGCAAAGGAGAAAAAGTTGCAACTCCTTTGCTTTTGGGCAAACTCTGGGGCTGGTCCTCATCAAACACAATGGGTCTCATCCATGGCGTGAGCATTGCTGGGCTTTGTTGCAGGCTCCATGCAGCTTTTGTTGTCCAGAAACCTCTGAAGAAGATAGGGACTGTAGTGGATTTGTCTCTGATCATGTTATATAGGCTACGGATGAGCTCCTGCTCGCATGTAGCGTGGCTGTATTTTGACTGAAGATAAGCATATGTTGTGTTTTCATAGCATGTGTTTTAAGGAGATTTCCATACCAGCGCAGATGGGCACGCTTCAGCATAGCAGAATTGTGTGTCTGTGGCACTGCTATGAACCCGGTGTGTAACCACAGAGTAAACGCCTCTTCACGTTTGTGTCTGATAAGCATATTTTAAATAGGTTCATGATTCCCCTAACTAATACGAATTCCAACTAATTGCTCTTCTGAAGTCCCAGTTACACGCCCAGTGCTCACTGGCATCCCAGTTTCATGTCATCGCTCCTTTTCTTCCTACTGATGCCACTGTCATCTGTGCCACTGCTGCTGCACTGCGGAGGTCTCCAACCTTTCCTACAAACCCTTTGTTGGGGGCTTGGTCATCAAGTCCATATGTTCTCTGTCCCAGCCCCACGCGCCCACCTCTGCCACTTCTCTGTCCCCCAGCCACTGCTGCCATCACCTGTCACCATCCGGGAACCATTTCCTTTCACCCCACTCATTGCCTGCTTTATTTGATGCTGAAATAATCAAGCATTAAAATGAGGTGGTTCAGATTATTTTTAAAGGGCTATGCAACTGCTCCAGGGGCTTACATGGGAGAATTAATGGGATGGACAAATGGATGACTGGTGTATTTGGGTTTTGAATGCACAAAAAAAAAGAACCAAGTTCTCTCTGTCACGACTGTGGGATTTAGAAAGTCTTATTTGAAGGTTTATTTAAGGGATGTATATTTGGTTGTGTATACAATTTACAGCTTGATCCTCAGTGTGAAGATTTGCAGAGAAAAGGCTGTTACCTTATACTCTGGGGCTGATGATGGGGCCAAGATTCAGCAGAAGGAGGGGGATTTTCAGCATGGAGGAGGCTGGGCAGCCTCTGTCCTTCACTAGCATTTGAAGGTAGACTCTGAGCTGGAGCACAGCCTGGTGGGCAGAGGGTTATCCCCACCACCCTGCACCCCACAGCATTGCCACCACCGCCAATGTGGTACCCACCTGGCCTGTATAAGCATTGGGTTCAGTACTCCCGATGTGGTACCCACCTGGCCCAGACAAACATCGGGCTCAGTGCCACCAATGTGGTACCCACCTGGCCCAGACAAACATCGGGCTCAGCGCTGCTGATGTGGTACCCACCTGGCCCAGACAAACATCGGGCTCAGCGCCACCGATGTGGTATCCAACTGGCCCATATAAGCATCAGGCTCAGCGCTCCCAGCCTCCCAAGGACCCTTGATAGAATTACCAGGAGTCATTTTTGTAAGAACGTCTTTTGATAGTTTAGCAAAAGGCCAGAAGGTTAAATACAAGGAGGAGGACTTCCAGCCACACTTTCTCTGTTGATGTAAACAGGTATCATTACACTGAAACAAATGGAAAAGCTCTTAATTTACAGCACCTGAAGGCCTGACAAATTTCCATTTGCTTGACGCTGTAATGAACAGACATTTCATGGGTGCAAGATGAGCTCAGGTACAAACCTTTGTTTTCAATTTCCTGCCTCTGATCTGTATAGCAACCAGCGTTGTTTCACTGCGGTTGTTTTAAAAATTAACTTGTAATAGACTTCAGTCAATCCTCCCTGCCAAATGATAACGGGTTTTTTTTCAGATTCAATTTTTGGTTTATAGATTGGTGTCCTCATTGTAATGCACCTTCATTCCGGTTTCCACTAAAGGCTTAGTACTGCGGAGTTTTTAATGGGCAGACCTCAAATATGACTGTGCAGCTCCCATCACGTGAGATGCAGGGCAGGACCCTCTGCAGCCATCGTGGGTATGGGTTTGGAAGCAGAGCAAAGCCTTATTTTCCTGGTGGAGCAGTGGGAGCTGCCCCCATGTTTGTCCGTGCCAACATGCCAATGTTATTGCCAACAGCTCCGCACAAAGTGCCATTATTTCTGACCTTTCTGTCCACAGCACAGCCCAACTGTGTCCATTTGGGGCAATTTAAGGTACTTTGAGCCATTCTGCAGTAGTCAGCAATCCGTTGACCCATCATCATGAGCTGTCTGTGCCGAACACTTTGGGGCAGCTGTGAGCAAGTGTTCCTTCAGCATCCTTTTCTTTCCCAGTAGTTCGATGCCGAATTTTCACTTATTATTATACTGAGCGGGATAAGACATTTGTCAGGTTTTTGTTGCTATCTTCCAAGACCTCAGAAAGGAGCATGTTTATATGAGCCTATAATTTATTGGTATAATGACCGAGAATTAAAGACTGAGGATAACCAGTAACATTGAGGCTTTTTGATCTCAAAAGCATCTCCCGTTTTTCAAGATTCTTTGCTCTGTGCTTCGCTGCATCCACCAGACGTAATTTGGGTCTCGGTTAACCTGCAGTCTGGGACAAAAGGAACAATGGGGAAATTAAAGGAGTTGGACCAGCAGGAAATAAAGGTGAGATTCTCACTAAGGGGATGAAAAGGAGTGGGAGGTGCAGCTGCAGAGCCAGACTGGAGGTTTTGGGGTTATTGGGAGAGGGGAAGCTCCCACGTTCATTGCCTGTGGTCACCAGGGCAAATCCCACACCCCACTGCCATGTCCTGAACTTGTGGAGGAGACATTGGTGCCCATCGCACCCCATTTTGGGGCAGACTCAGCGCTCCATCCTGCTCACCCCTTGCCTGGTGAACTCTGTGTGTTTGGGGACAGCAGGAAGGTGACTGGGCAATGGAGCTGACACTATTTTGGGTGACCCCAGGGGAACACAGACCTCACCCCAAGCCCTGCCAACCCTGGGTCAGTACAAAGCGAAAACAAAACAAAATATTATAAATTATCTCTTCAATAAATTTTACTTTCGGTGTTTTCTCCGTGCTGTTAGGAAATACGCTGTTTGAAAATGATTACTTCTTTTAAATGACTGCAGTCGCTGCTTAGCTTTTAAGTAAAATGCCTGGAAAAATATGTTTCTGCAGCCTTCAAGAGGAATAACGGGAAGTCTCTCCCTCCTGGTTCAAGACTGCTCTCAAAAAACACCCAGGTTTTAGGACTGGATTCATCTTGACAACGCACGGCTGTTTAAAAGCCTTCTGAGCTGTTTGCACTTACAAGGAACATTTCTAATGCAGCTTGAGAGCACACAAAGTAAATATGTCTGGCTTGGAGAAATCTGCTTCGTTCAATCATTAGGTCAAGCCAAACAAATTTCCACCTTCTTCAAAGAAAATGATTTTGTGAATGTCGGGGCTGAAGTGATTTTGACTTCCTTGACATGGGAGATTTAGTTACATCAAACAGTAATGAGCAGCTGAAAGATGTAATTTTGGTTATAAAAAGAGTGCAGCAACTACACAAAGAAAAAATAACTCTCACCATTCACTGCACCATAATATTTAAATACTTACAGTATTAAATATTAGAAAGGCTTATTTTCAGAGGCAGCTGATGGCTCTGGAGTGTAGCCCCCACTCAGTCTGTCAGATCCCTCAGTTTCAGAGGAAAAGCCGCAGAAAATCGTGTTCTTCCGTCACACTCTTCATCGCGCTGCATATCAGTAATGGCAGCAAATGGAGCTCTGGCAATGAGGAGGTTGCTGCGGGGCATTTGGAAATGAATGGACTATTTTGTGTCTCGTTTAGAGACTTCTCTTTATTTATTGGTGTGTGTTATCTGGGGCCAGGGTAATGGGCCTCAGAAGAAGGTGCTGTTTAAGTAAAATAGCTGTGGTTTGGGGGCAAATAGCGAAATCAGAATTTCTGAGAAGCAGCAGCCATGTTCTCAGGCATCTGAAATGCATCTGCGAGTGAAAGCAAAGCAATTTTTTCTAATTCCGAAATCCCGGTTTGCAAGGATGCTAAATCATCCTCGGGCTGAGCACAACAGTCTCCTGGCAACTGCAGATGCTTATCTTGAAAGATTCATTTTTACAACAGATTGAATCCTCAGCAAAGAGGCCAGACATAAAGATGTTAGAAATCAAAGCAAAAATCCAAGAGGGTTTTGAGGCTTGATTTGGTTAAGCATCCAAATGTTTGGATATTTATTTGAAACTTTTCCAAGCTGTTTAAATCTGGAAAACTGGTAATGGGCCCTGTCCTCCCTGCTCTGCGAGGGAAATCTTGGCACATACAGCTCCAAATTGCATTGACCTTTTTTGCTGCCAAATTCTATTGCGTTTTCATTTCTAATTTACTGTCCAACCCAGCCCCAAGGTCTTCAGCTTTTACTGCCTTTCTAGGTTCCCATTTCCTATTCAGTAAATGCTTTTCCTTCTTGCCTAATAGTTTTCATTTCTTTCCAGTTAAGTCTCATCCGATTACTCAGAAATGTAGGGACTGATATATGGGATCAGACTGACAACCCATCCGTTGTGTTATTCTTTCTTCCATAATTTACCAGGTTCAGAGGCTTCAGAAGGTGTAGAAAAAGCACAGAAATGGATCATTATGGAAACCTTTGTCCATAGGAAAAATCGCAAGTGTAATTCTGTGCTACCATAGAAGGGTTTATGGCCTCTGCCACGATACCTGGCTGAAGGAGGTATTTTATCTCAGTGCCTACATGCATATCTATATTTAATGATTTCTATTCAGCGCTGACTCTCAATAGTATTCATTGGCAATAAGTTCCACAGGTTTATTCTGGAGGTTTATTGGTTGCTAATTTTCCAAAGTAAAGTCACTTGTCATTGTCATTAATATGCCAAATAGCACAAGGAAGATGCTATGTAAAATGAATTACAATACACATTCTCTCTCTATTTCTAAAGTATGTTTGTATGAAGTATGTTTTAAAGTTTATTTTAAAGGCTTTTCTCTGAAGTTCGTGGTTGGAATCACCAACCTCTTTCTCTGGCAGCTCTTTTGCTTTGCTATCTCCTGATAAGCAGCTGGCTTGCAAAGGGAAAATATCCGTGTGTAAAGGCTCTTTGCAGGTTTCCCTTTGACTTCTCCCTAACCACTGAATATTCTTGATGACATTTCTTTAATTCACTCCTCCCAACGGCTGTGCTGTTTTTCTGAAAATGCCTGAGAATGCCCCATTGCAGGTGATGGAGGGGGACGCAGAGCCCAGGTGGCTCCTGGGCACCATCAGGGAGTGGTGACCCCTTCACCGCAGGACAGGGACAGGGACCTGGTCCAGACAAATGAGGTGAGCTCTGCGTTACCTGGCCCTGCCTTTGTTTCCTTTATTTCTTTATCATTATTATGATTTCTTCCCATATTTCTGTGTTTCGGCACTCGAGGTGTGCCAGCCACACTGGAACGGAGGACCTGGTGCAGATCTCCTTGGAAACACTCCCCATCCTGCCCCGCTCCCTTCGTCTGTGCCGGCTGCTTCTGAGCCCTGCCTGGGATTTACGCTTTAATGAACTTAATCTCTGCTCTATCAGCTACTGCTGCAGTAATTCCTGACAATGTTTTGCTGATCCCTGCAACCACTGAGTGAGAGTGAAGCTATGTGGCAGCATATGGCACTATTTCTTACCTGTGATGGCCAAGTTTAGCATTTTTAGAGGATTTTTTTAGTCCTTTTCATCTGAGTCATCTATTATTTGCTTAGAGATCAAGCCGTTTTGGTGTGTTTCCTCATTGACAAAACCACACTTTTAAATGTTCAGTGAAATCCTAATGTGTTCCCAAAGACTTCTGCAGAAGCAAACTTCATACACAGAATTACAGGGCGTTGCTACAGTGTGATGCACAGAAGCGCTGCGGTGCACAGGCTTTTTATTTGAAGTATTAAAATTTGTTGTTTACTTTCACATTTGCAGAAAGAGCAATGCTTTTTAAGAAAGTCCATGGCTGGATTAATCCAGGACTATTCCCAGTGACGGCAATGGTATGGACCCAGGCCCTTGTGGTTGTAGCACAGGGCCTTGTGGTTGATTTTATACCAGTGGTATTTCTTGAGTTCTTACAGTTCTTACAGACTGCCAGGGAGCGGGGAGCTGCAATGATAATCCTCTCTCCAAGGACGCGCCAAAGCATTTCGGATCCCAGGGCCTAGTATTTACGGAAGATTTTTATAGCACAGGCTCAGCAGTTTGCACAGTTTGGTGGATTCACTTAGAGTAATTAGTGTAACACCAGGCTGGGTTTGCAAGTCTGTTTAAGCCATTCTACCCCAAGTATGTCAAACTTTAAAGCATCTACAATACAAACACTGGTTTTATTTGGGTTATTTCCTTTCTTCTTGCAGCTCTACTGACATGATGGTGGCTGACACAGGTTGTTCGTGTTAGTGACAGAAGAACCTGTCAAAAATTGACTCCCATTTGATTTATTTTTCACTTGCAAACCAGAGAATCAGCCTGAGTATTTTTAATACAACTTTTTTTCCCCAAGGATGAGCCAATTTAATTCTACATCTCTTCTCTGGGGTGTGCAGAGAGCCCTAGAATGCTGTCTGGAGACATTGTGAGGCAGAAATTGCCTCTAGAGAGTTCTCTTTCATGCTTTATCCCAAAATGCTTATCCAGCTGTTCAGTGCTCTCCACCAGCCATTAAAAGCAGCCTGTGCTTGTGTGCTGTCCTGTGAATGCCACTTGATGAACAGACCTAATGCCAAATCACCAAGGTAAAGCAGACTGCTGCCCTGGAGACAATCCGGACAGCGTGGAAGTAGCATTTTGGTTTGTTTTCCACAGAAAAATTATAATTGCCTTGATATAAATGAATGCTGTGATATCGGCCGTCTGTTTTTGCAGTTTGTTCACTTGAAACCAGAGTCAGATAGCGTGAAGAGATTTTTATTTTTTTGCAACTCCTCACCTAGGTGTTTTGTTAAAATTCTCTCTTTTTTCCTCCAGAAGTCATTTTTGGCCTTTTCCCCCTAACCCCCATGTGTGTTTTCAGAGAAGTAGGTTGGCTTGACTGGTAGCTCTGAGTCAGTGCTGGTATTCTGTATTGGCCAGGTGATTTCTACTGCTGAATTGGTGTATTTTTCTGAGTATCACCAGAAATTGTGTTATTTGTGTTCATTAGTCACCTTAGTTTTTACAGGTGAGGTAATTCAGGGCAGCTGAGCCGCCTCTTTTATCTCAGACATAGTCCTCCCAAATTGTTGTATTCTCTCCTCATAGGCAGCCAGCACCGATGCAATCAGCTTTCTTGGGTACAGCGGTATTTAAGCGATCCCCTAAATAACTGGGTACAGCTTTGCTTCAACTCCTTAAACTGTAGACACTTTCTTCTAGTGAGTGCTGTGAGGTTGTATTTGTGCTCTTTGTACGTTGGTTTTGAATCGTACAGATTTAGGCAAGGCTCTGTGCAGGCGGGAGGTGGTGAACACAGACTGGTGATCGTACTGGGGGATATGGGGGAGTCCAGGGCTGTTCACACATCACCCAGGCACAACAACAGCATGGCTGATAGGAGACTTGATTAACAAATAATTAATTGGAATGTATTCTAATTAGCGTCAATCAACTTGCGGGTAAGGAATATAGGACCAGTAGATAAGATTGACTTTTTTTTTAATGAGATGACAAATGCGGTAGATGAGGGGAGCATGGATGCACCAGCCATCTGTACAGCCTTTGCTCTAGCACCAGTGTGGCCTCTGGGGGGAACTGAGATGCTGCTGGTTTGTTGTGCACACTGGGCCATCAGGTGACAGCTGAATGTGGAGGTGAGCACACGGCCATCACCTCTGCTTGGCTGCACCCTCTGCACCCGCGGGGAAGGGGATTGGGGAAGGTGTGGGCACCTTGTCCCCTGGAGGGGAACCCTGTGTGGAGAAAGGGTCATGTGTGGAGAGGGACCATGTGTGGAGAGAGGGATATGTGGGGAGAGAGGGACATGTGTGGAGAGAGGGATGTGTGTGGAAAGGGACATGTGGGAAGAGACACCATATGTGGAGACGGACATGTGTGGAGAGAGGGACGTGTAGGAAGAGGGACCATGTAGGGTGAGAGAGACCACGCAGGCCATGTGTTGCAGCAGGCTGAGGCCCAGGGGAAGAAGCTGGGCACCAAGCTGCCCAAAGGAGTGGCTGTGCTGGCCTCAGGCCTGAGAGGAGCATGGCATGGGGCCACCTCGGCCTGTAAGCATGAATGCAGGGAGCAGCAGCTTGGTGACAGGAAGCTTTTCAATTCAGTGGGCAGGGATATGGGAGATCCAAAGCTGGCAGCTGAGATAAATACTCATTTTTCTGTATGGTGGGGTAATTTGGTAACTGGAGCATCCTCCCAGAGCTGATGGCTGACTCCTCATTGCCAAAACATCTTCATGGAGATTGGTTTGGAGTTTTCTGAAAGGGTGCTGTACTTGGAAAGGAATTAGTCCTGGACAGTTTGATGTCCAAGCCACAGTGGATGCCCACAGCAGCCCTGCTTGCCCATGGCCCACAGTTTCTCCAGTCAGTGCTACTGGGAGCAGGACCAGACCCTCACCCTATGGAGGAACTGCGACACATGGACTAAGCAACATATCAGCTAACATGGAATTGATTCCGAGCGGTCTTATGGACCTCAATAAAGATAAGCAATCGTTAAAATTAACCACATGCTGATATAATCAACATATAGCTTTGTTAATTATTAGGTCTTTCTTCATGTCCATCTGTTTTAAAGATTTCAGTGAACCTGCAGCAGATGTTCATGTAAATATAATAAGCCAGTTGCCACGTAAATACAAAGTTTTCAGGAGTGTTTGTGTAGCAGACTTCCGATTTGTTTGTGCTGCTGTCAGTATCACATCTTTAGTGGTTTAAACGCAACCCTGACAGCTTTGTTAAAGTCCCTACTGGAGATAGTCTTGGTGCCCGTGGTCCCTCTGCCTAGCTCCCACATCCTGTTCCCCTGGTCTGTGCAGTGGTACTGTCCTGGGACCTGGAACACCTTGTGAATTTGCAGTGCCCCCATCGTCTCTGATCCCCCAAGCCAGTAGCTCAGGTGTCCCTCAGGTGTCTCCAGGGCAGGTCACGTGTCCCACACATGGATGACCTGCTGCAAGGGCAACCAAGGGGCTTCCAAGCTACTGAAGGACCAGCGATGGTGGCACCAGCCCAGCTCCATGCATGACTTTGGCCATGGATTGATGCTGCCATCCCAATAAAACATTTTTGGCCTGGCACTCGTCTCCCTCTTGCATGAATTTGTCTTTGTAAAGTGTTATCCAGCTGTTGAACCTGCACGCCTGTTGAAGAAGACAGGAAAGATGAAATGTGTATTCTGGTGCTGGTCGGGGGAGTGGAGGGAAGGATGGATCTTAACTCAAAGCTTCCTACAGAGACCGAGTCTGGAGTTATCTTGTGTTTATGTCTGCACTTGAAAAAACCTCCGTTTTCTGGTTTCTTCTCTTATTTCTTACCTTCTGAGGATTTTGGTTTTATTGAGCTCTGCATTGGCAATGACTTCAGGAGAGGAGGATGAGAAAGTGAAGGAGCTCATTACACAGCTCCCTTCGGGTGCCTTTGGATTCACGGTCTCCGTGCTCATTGGTTGGGCAGATGGGGCATTGCTGGCATAAAATTCACATCCACAGCAGAAAATCTACAGTTTTCCAGGGAAGGGAGCACACAGAAACACAGGCCCAGAGTGACTGGGGAGTTCCAAGAGCAGCGGCTGCTGCGTGCCCTTCCCAAATCAGCTTTGAGGAAGCGAGGATGAGCAGCAAGGGTGGCTGGGCAGAAATCCAGCATCTCAGCAAGGACAAGTCAATATCTGCCATGGAAACGAAGTTTACAGATGGTAGGAAATAGCCAGCAATGTGAGTGGAAGTTCATCTAAACAAGACTCATTATATTACTTATATAAAGCAGTATTTTTACAATCTCTAGTAATCTTTGCTTTTTTTTCCTATTGTTTTAATGCTAAAAATATGCCGTTCTTGACTGAACACTGCAAGTGGTAGAGAAGCTTCAATTTCTCACCACAATTGAGACTTACTGCGTCAAATCTTTAGATTTCAGATGACAGTGGAAATTAATAGCAAGAATAAAATCTTATAATTGAAAGTGAAATGAAACTAACTCTTACAGATGGGAGACTGGCTTGAACCACAGTCTGAGTGTCTGAGGAATCGCTGTGCATTTTTTAATTCCTTGACTCTTCTCCATAAATGTTTTGACATGCTCAGAGATTTATCTGCATTATTAAGGCTGCTAGATCATCACATGCTGATGAGCCCAAAGTCAAAATTTTTACTCACCATTGACTCAGAAATGAATTTCCAATGGGAAATGAACACGAGGGCTTGATTCCTGTTGTCAGGCCCAAAGACAGCATTTTGGGCTACAGTGCAGCGCCCGGGAACCTCCCAAATCCTGGGGAACAGCCCCAGATCCTCCTAGGGTTGGTGCCTTTCATTTTTGTTATCGACAAAAAACAAGCCATTGGTGAGTATAATATAATGGGTATTCTATAATGGGTATATTATAATGAGTATTCTATAATGCGTATAATATAACGGGTATTCTATAATAGGAATGTTATAATGGGTATTCTCTGAGTATAATCGGTATTCTCCGAGTATTGCTCCTCCCCAGAAGCCCTGGAAGCTGTTCTTTTTAAAAGAAGATATTTGTAGTTCTGGACCATATTGATAGTTAATAGATTTAGGACCTTCCTTTCTGCACCTGCGTCTTCAACCCTGTCCTTCAGAAGTTATGTTTCTCTTGCATACAGAATCAAAAGATTAGGGAATGTGGTAATTGAGGAGCAATGCCTTTTATTTAGTGCCTTTGTCCCGTGATGGTGTTGTGTGTGTTGAGAAAAGAGCTTCATACGGCTGTGAACGTGTGTTTTGGTGCTGGTGCCACACTGCGAAGGCGCAGCTGCTGGCTCAACGACTGGGATTTGGTGCACAAGGGCTTGGGCCAGGCCCCGCGTTGGTGCTTCCTGCAAACACTTGGTGTTTTACAGGGATCACGCTAAGCCTTTAGAGAGGAATTAGAATAATTGTGGAGCATAATGGAGGAAAAATCCTCTAGCATTGCCTTCTTCATAATTCATATTTCTAGAATATCCTTTAATTTCCCCTAAGCTCCTTAAGTGTCTGTGAAACTGGAGTTCAGATCCTTTCCACACTGTTGTGTTGTTGAGGTGTGAAATATTAATTATTAATGAGCTGCATAAGCCCTTGGTGGTGGGGCTGGACAGTTCAGTGTGGCAAGGATTATTTCTGTGTCATTAATGATGGCAAGAGAAGGCTGAGATGCTTTTATTTGCCATGGCGTGGTGCCGGTGACAGAGGCGGTAGCTTTGGCCTGTGACCAAAGCGGTGCTGGGGTGGATCTGCTATGCAGATGACACTGGAGGAGGTCAGGTCCTCAGCTGCGACACCTGCTGTGTTCTCCTTCCTGAGGCTGAGTGATATACTGCAGTGCTTCTTAGTGTTTATTGCCAGTTCTGAATTTAATGGCACCTTAGATTTCATCCAGTTGAGACACAGATTTTAATAATTTATCATGCTTTTAAGTTGTAACGGTGGGAAACAGGTTAAATACTGCCAGATGCATGAAATATGTGGTCAAAGTGTCTGTTATGGCCACCCTGTTTGGCCTCTTGCATAGCAGAAGCTTTGAAATTAGCACTGCAAATGCTTCCTGAGGCCCTTTCCCTTGTTTAGAAAATTAAAAACAAAAAATTCACTTATTCAGAATTGTCTCATTCATAATGTGAAGGTTGTTTTGGTGTAGTCCCCTACTACCAGCGTAAGCCTTCTGAATAATTCAGAATAACCGACCCCTTGCCCTCTCAGCCCTGTTCCTGCCAGGAGGCTCCCAATGGTCCTTGTGGTCTCCTGCGTGCCACTCCTGACATTTCAGCACAACTTTGATGTGGTTTCAGCACAATTTTGAGGCTCGGTGTTTAACTTCACTGCAAAGCTCACAGTGGAGGTGGATGCAGTTTTCCAACCTGTATTTTTTCTACTTTAAAGGGATAAAAAAGTGAAAACCAAATTAACGTGTGCTTTATCAAATTGTCTGTCAAGTGTGTATCAAGACAATCCCAGAACTTTTCTGCAGACGATTCTCTTTTCAAATGTGTTGCCTTTAGACATTTCTCATGTTTATACCACAGAAAGCGTATTCCGGTTATTTTTACTTGGGTGACAATGGTGAATGCTTTGTTCCAAGTCAGCCTTAAACATTTTACAAGTTATTTTTCAATTCAGTCAGCTAATTTGATCTTCTGAAAATCAGCTTTTAAGAACTTTGGTTTTTATCTTTCTTTCCCTTGATTTGGGAGATAATGGCAAGACTTTGTGTCTAAACCAGGTATGTTTTGATAAAATGGGTATCAGGCAGAGATGAGCTAAAAAATTATTTACCCCAGTATTGCAGATTTGGGTTTTGAAGTCTGTCAATCGGCAATAAAAAATGGAATAAAGGAGTTTCAGATTGCACTTGGGTGGCTATCTGGTGTTCGTATTTATTGATGTTGCAAACCAGTACAAACTTTCTAAAGAATCACATTTACTGGCTTTATTTCTTCATTTGAATAATTACTGGCAATAAGTATCTTGATAAACTGCCATTTAGGAAGTAATTTTGATAAAAAGTAATGGCCAGTTCCTCTGCAGTTCTGCACTCCCACACAGTGTGTTTGCAGCAGCTGACAGCTTGAGCTCTGGTTTTTATTCCAATAACAGCAGTTTTGGTTAATGGCCCTCCCCTGCCCTTTTCAGAGTCAGAACTGAACAGTTCTGTGGTGGTGGTGGAGATTTCACTTCTCTGCAGCACCACGGATCGACGCCAGCACGCGTCCCTTCCTTGCTGTGGAACCTGCTGCCAGAGAGACCCCAAAAATGGCATTTTTGGCAAAGCACCCCCTGCAGGAGCCTGAGTGGGCAGGGAGCACCCTCAGCCACGAGACCCATGGAGACCAAGGGCATGACCCCCACTGCAAACACGGCAGAAACCCCAGCAAAACAGTCTGGGGGAGAAAACACACCAAAAAGTAACACATCCCATCTTCCGGAACAACTCTGCTATGGAAACAAGAAAGCCATTCTGGTGACCTCTGCTTTTCCTGCCATGTCTGCTAAAATATGTGGATATTTTTGCTTTTTGAGATGCTTGGACTGCAAAAAGCATGCACTGGTTTGTTAGTTTAAAAAATAAAGAAGAGAGCATTTTCTTTCTTTCTGGCTAAATTGCATCCCAAATTGCTTCACAACTGCATCAGAGAGTGCTCATTCCCCTTTTTTTCCTTGAGCGAAGGCTCTTTATCTCTCAATGCTTCCCAGGCAGGAATTTCCATAGCACAGTCTATGAATTGATGCTCACAGACTTCCAGGCCATTTGAGAGGTTACTGGGAAAAACTAAAATGGCAGAAAATTGTGTGAGATGGAGCACATTGCAGCTGCATGTCTGTTGCCATAGCAAATGAAGGAGAAAACCAACCTCTTGCCACTGCTCTGAACGCTGCGTGGTTCATTACAGCTCTTTCATTACCAGGCGTTCGTTCATTCTCTCTGTTTCTGCTGGAGTTTGCTAAACTGCTCCCAAATCACTGGGAGCAGCAATGGTGATGGATGATCTATAACACCTTGATGTGTCTCCTGTGTCATCCTCACTGGCACATCAGCACATTAGTGCAGTACCTGTGGAGCAGCCTCAATGTTTGATTTTATTGTTTGATTAAAGACAGATCAAGGCAGAGCAGAGAGTGCAGGGGTTGCTCAGGCTGGAGGCCATTGCAGCCCTGGTTTGGGGGAACATCTGGTGATATTGGGGTAACATCCCCAAGCTTCTGCTGGTTTGAAGGCATGTCCACGATGTTCCCTTTCCCTGATGTGTTCGTGCTGGTTCTGTTGGAGGTTTCAAGTATAAATGCAGGCAAATACCTGGTTTTCAGCAGTAATTGCTATTTACTTTAGCTGGCGCAGGAAATAGATCTGGTGAAAACCCTGAAGAACACACGGTGCTGTTTGCCCTGGGGAGCAGCAGCTACGTAAACCAATGGTCACTGCTTGGACTAACAAAGCCAAAACCAGGAAGCACAGATACACTCAGGGCTTGTGTCTGAGAGACAGAAAATTCCCAGTATGAAACACAATTAGACAGCAATGAAATCAGAGTCAACTCTTCTGTGCCTTTAATAAGCTGTAATGAGGCACTCTAAAATACGTTTCTTTGTGCCCCGAGGGGACGGATGGCTACACCACACCTGTACCTGCCTGGGGAGACCTCGTGTTCCCATGGCTGGATTTGTGTCAGGACGGTCACAAAGCCTGGCCCCAGCACACAACCATGGAGGTCTTGCACTGATGTAGCTGAGCTCAGGTTAATGTATTACATCCTGACATTTTAGGAGACTGAAATAAATAATAAATCTCTCAGTGTTTCACTGTAGCTCCTGCAGAACCTGCACCGCTCCTGCGGCCCAGGAGTAGCAGTCACCATGTACAAGCAAAGCTCTCATGAGACAGTCAGTTGGGAAATAATTCTAAAAGTCAAGCCAACCAGCAAAATATTGGATTTATCTGAAAACAAGCACAGTGTAGCGGTGTGGTTCTGCAAGAGGAGCCCGAATGTCGCGGACACCCAGGGCCGTGCAGCCACCAAACCTCTTCAGCAAGAGACATTTTCCTGGCTTTCGGCTTTCCCCTCGCTTCCTCGTCCTTACCTCAACACTGCCTTTATATCAACATTTCCTTTACTGCAACATTTCCTTTACCTCAGCATTTCCTTACCTCAGTATTTCCTTTTCAGCTGTTCTGAAAGAGCGACTCTCCTGCTCAAGTGTGCTCCGGTCCATTAGAGAAATAAAGAACTGATGAAGAAAGGATTACATGCTATGGGATCCCAGCAGAATTAACATTAAAGTCCATGTTTGCGTTAGATTTTTCCTTCTGTCTCTCCTTTTCTTAACAAAGGAAACAGAGAAACATGCCCTGTGCCTCTCTGTGTGCGTGTATTTTAATCAGGTTTTGGATGCCATCAAACCCAAAGCTCACCCTCCCAGATCTTGAGCTTTGTGGAGACTGCGATCAGCTGCTTTTGAAATTATAGATCTAAAAAGTATAGCTGGAGAACAAGCATTGGAAATCTGAAAATATTGTGCCTGCAGGACTAATTATGCTTTTGCAAACTTTATCCAAACATTGCTGTTTATTTAAAGTTAGCAGCAGCAGAATGAATGGTGACTGCTATGACTCATGCATCCAAACATCTATTTTCTGGAGAAAGTGACAATTAAGGGCTTGTGACAGATTTCGGGTGTTTTAATCTCTCTGCCAGGACAATGCCAAATTAAAGATGCTATGAGCATCAAGGATGTTGAAAGCGGGATGCCGGTCAAGTGATGGAAATAAGGTCAAAAAGATGGAAATAAAAGGCGCATATCTCAAAAGTCCCCTCTTCTTCAGCCATTGTAGGGATAATAATCCAAATACAGGCAAGGTATTCCTCAAGTGTGGTGGAGAAATGCTGGTGCCTCTCCCAGCAGACACACAGGATAGTAAAATACTTGAATTATTCAAAATACTGAGTCAAAGCATAACAGTATGAGGAGAGATTCATGGTTCTGCACAGCAGTGCCTTGTAAGGACACCTAAATTCAGAGCTCATTTTCTGGCCTAATAATGATAAAATGTAAAAAGCCTTTTTCTGTCTACTTGTCTGTGGATCCAATCTCAGCAAGTGAAATTAGTCTGCAGTCAGGTGTCTAGCTCCTATTTAAATATGAATAATCTGGGATTTGCTGTCTCTCTTGTCATTTACTTAATTTTCTTTTGGGCTGAGATTTCTCTTCTCCCTGTCTTCCTCCTGCCTTGTCATTTGCACATGGCAGAGCTTTTCCATATGACTGTGTGATCCTAGGATGTACCATGGGTATACCATGGATATATCATGGATATACCATCCTGAGATACACCATCCTGGGATATACCATGGATACACCATCCTAGCTATGTTACACCATCCTGGGATGTACCAGACTGCTTTCGGAAATGCTGTCCATAAAGCACAGAAAAGGGGCTTTTCTCTGTACATTAGAGGTACATGACACCATGATTTGACATTACTCGGACGGAGGCCATAAGATGTGCCCAGCCAAGATGAGAAGACTGTGCTGGCAAATGCTTTTAAAAGCTAAAACCCCTTAAATTAGACACAGAAAACCCTTGAGAGAGGATGCTAATATCTTCATCATCTCCTCACTTAGATTTTTTGCCACCGTTGGTTGACATGGTCACAAATTAAAACCATCCCATTTGTAAGGCCTGTGTATCCTGTGCTGGGGAAGCTTTTTGACTCAGAAACACCTTTTGTGGTGAATGTCATGGTCTCAGATTGCTTCAGCCAGTGCCATGTGTGTGATTAAACACCAACCCCTCTGTCAGGGGACAGCAGGGTGCCTCCAGGGGCTAAGCAAGGACTATGTCATGCCAGGTATTAAACCATGTACAAATTCCCTGCTCCTGACCCAGAGCCAGGAAAGCATGGAAAGAGCAAGCCCTTCTGTCCTGAGATGGGAATAATGAAGAAGACAAGAGATGAAGCCAAAAGACAGCCCAGTCAGTGTGTGGGGGCACGGGGAGG
>NW_010170014.1:0-435 GCF_000695765.1 Mesitornis unicolor
ATTCTGTGATTCTGTGATTCTGTGAAGTATCTCAATACTGGTAGGGTAGTGCACACCACACACTGTTACTGTGATGGAGTAGCAGCTCTTTAAGGCCATATGGTGCTTCAAATGATTTTGTAGTAAAATCACAATATTAAGTTCAAGAGTGTCATGGACTTTAAAAAAACATTTTAGTGATCAATTTGCACAGTGTTTTTGGCCTTTAAAAAGGGATTTTGTTTGCTGGGCTTTTTTTCCCAGAGTTTACTTCTTCAACATTATACTTCTTAAGTATGATGGCACTAAAAATGCTGCACTTCAGGGATAAAGCATAAGAAAAAACAGTGAAAAAGAAGGTGGGTTATGAACCTATGGGATTTCTTTTCTCAGTCATAACTGCCTATTTGCATAGTCTTACGCTGATGTAAATATAAGGGTAATTCATCTCTTTCC
>NW_010170014.1:448-5267 GCF_000695765.1 Mesitornis unicolor
CCATCTTTATTGTCAGGTTCTATGGGACAAATACATACACACAGGAAGCCATAGAAATGTGTACATGTGTCAAAGTCATCTGAAACAAAGAGCAATACAGAGCAGCTAATTCAGAAGTTTAAACTTTCCTTTCAGAAGAGCGCAGGTACAAAGAACACCTAATGAGACAGAAAAGAGAAGCTTAAGAATTATGCAAATAATTGCTTCTTTTTCTAAAGCATAATTATTTTGTTTCATTAATTCATTTCCCACAAGATAGCTAGAGTCAAACAAGAAGTGGATATTTATAATTAGAATATAAGAAATCACATTGCATAGGAAAAATAACAGAGATTTTGACACAGAAGGTAAAGAAATTATTAGGTAACTGGAGACAACTGCCATAAAAATACAGCTTACGCTGCAATCCCAAAAATTACTCCACAAGAATCTTGTAGTTTGCTCTACAAGGCTGGCCACTGCCAACTAATCCAAATGGGTCACTCAACTCATCTCATATGTTCTGTGACTGCTGTGTTGGGGGTTTTGGTTTTTTTTGTTTAGTGGATTCAACTTGTCATAAACAAACTGCTGAATTTTCCAGTGATTAGGTTTGCTACAACCCCCTTCACTGTCAACCTGCCAGATTAGTATTGTATTCATAGAAGAACTTTTTGGTAGGAAAGTAAATGTTGGCAGTGGGGAACATGCAGTTTAATAATAGAATACCTGTGTTGCAATTTTCCTCTCTTTGTGAGTAAGTAGACTTACTTCTCTGAAGCTGACTGACATCTTTGCCAGGTTTTATTTCTTTTTAAATAAAAAATAATATAATGACATTTAAAATGGTTGATTTTTTTTTCTATCACAAATAATACCTAAACTGAACTGGCGTCAACTTCACCACATCATGCTATGATTCTTTTGAGTTTTTCTGCCCTCTACTGATTAAGTAGTTGTACCTGAAAAAGACATCCAAGAAAAATGGTCTGTTACAAAGGATGTTATCATCCAATCAGCATACCTGGACCAGTGACTTTAATTTAGAGTGAACTAGAGGTAGCTGGAAGCTGCTACAGTCTTTTGGTTGGCCATTTACAGCAGCTCAACTGAGAGAGCTCCTGCAGAAATCTGAAGCAACAGGGTGAAATGAGAATTACTGCGTAAGTCCTAGAGGGCTGGTAAGAAAACTAGTTTTACAATGCACAGCTCTACTGCAGTCCTTCTCTGTGGCATGTCTGGAGAGGATAGAGCTGTAAATATATCAAAACATTAATATATTTGTTCTCAAAAGAATCCATATCCTTTTATGCTTTATCTTTTAAGTATACTTGATTTAGAAACCTTTCTGCTAAGATTTTATACGTGTTCTTTCATTGTTTTATGTCCTTTAAGACGGAAACTTTAAATCAGATTCCTGGGCAGCTGTGGAAAAATGCTGTGATGGCCTGGGCATTTATTTCCTTTGTGTTTTTTCTGCTGTCACAATTATTAGAGTTTCCATCTAGAGTAACAATGATGGAACTGAAGTCAAGCAGGTTTTGGTCATGTGAAATTCTGCATTTGGATATCTGCATGGTGGTGCCAGTAACCAGGAAGAAGAGCTTAACTTGGTTCACAGTATAACCATAGTCAAAATAAAACTAAGCTTGCAGTGCATACTGCGCATGCAGTGCATAAATTCCTGATTCTTGTATGATTGTCCTGGTTTTGCCAGGACTGAATTGAAGAATCCTTTTTAATGCTCCAATCAGAGCTGGATTTTAGAGAAAATTGCAGCCTTTGCTTTAATGAACACAGTTTGGAACTTTGGCCAGGATTAAGTTATTTTCCTTATGAAACTGGTAAGTTTTTGTTTCTTTGGCAGTTATTCCTGTTTTTCAAGAATTCGTCTGCACCTGTGCTACAGTTTTTTTTAGCGTTTTTTTTTTTCTTCTCTCTGCACAAGGGAAAGGGGAAGAAGCAAGAGCCTGGGACTCTCTGGGATAGGTGACCCAGAACAGATGATCTCGATTTAATCCAAGCTGACCAATAAGGATGTATTCTATCCCATAAACATCACACTATAAATTGGGGAGCTTGCAAGGCACAACCCCTTCAACCCTTCCTGCTTCTTCTTTGGTCCCTTCCCTTCATGACTGTGGCCCTTATCCGTTCCTGAGGCTTATCCTTCCTGTCACATTGTCATTGGTGTATGGTTAGTGGCTGCTCTTTGTGAGCTGAGTATAACTTAGATTGTTTTATTACTGTTTTTCCTATTCTTGTTACAGTTAATTGGCAGTATTATTACTTAAGTTTAGGTTCTTTTAGTAATTAAATATTCTTTATCTCAACTGATTAATTCTTTACTTTTAATCTCTTTGTTTTCTCCGCCCACTGCGGGGTAGGATGGACTTTTGCGAGTGTACTGTGGAAGTTTGAATGTGTGCCTGGTTAGACCATGACAATGATCAATGACCAAGATTTGTCATTTTATAGCCAAGCAATGTCAAAGATAAACTGAAAACTGTTAAGAGAAATAAAAAAAGAAAGAAGGGGGTATTCCGAAGTCAAGAAGCCCTTGAGAGATAACAAGCATTTAGGAATATTTGTTTGCATCCTTAAATTCCTTAATTTCATAAAATCAAGCGTGTGTTCTGTGTACCCAGTGTCTGCTTTTATTAGATACAGAAGAGTAATAGTCTCATACTTGCTCTAAAAGATACAGAAAATGCACAAATTATTCATTTTACTGTTTGTATTAATGGAATGCATAGGTATCAAGTATATGTTCTGTTTTGCCTTAGAGTTATGTAATTAAATTTATCCCATAGTGTAGTGTAGATTTTCTAGCTTTCTTTCTACCACCTAATTTCTTTAGCATTTTTAGATTCTTCTTTGTCAAATGATATACAGTTTAAATTGCAATTATTGATACTATAATCATCACATCTCGCATTGATAGTTTTCCTAAATCCCACTCAAATCTCCATTTTAACATGCATTGGTTGTTTTGTGTTGAGTGACAGGTTATGATTTTTCTTATGTTCTATTTCTTTTCTTAGATAGATTTTGAAAATCAGTCCTTGTGATCTGAGGACAGTGTTGGCCTGTTCAGTACTGCATTTGTGAGAGATGGTGGATATGACTCCTGAATAAGAGTCCAACACAAAATGTAGACCATTAAAATTTTTTCCATAGGATTGTAAAAACCCTTTTTAAAGCTAGATTTTACAGAAATATTGTTGAATGAAGTACAGACGAAGGATGGTGAAATAAAAATAAGTTTACCTTTGACATTCTAGTTCAGTATTTATTGAATGGGTTATTTGGGGCATTTTGGTATTTTTCTTGGATAGATTACTGTGTGAGACCTGCCTGGGAGCCAATGAACAAGGCTCAGGACTATTCAGCTTCTCTTCTGATTGTTGGAAGGTCTTGACTACTGTATACAAATAAAGTCATGTTAGATAAGGCTTAAGTTTACATGTTTTCATTTTAAGATAGGCATTCTCTTTTCATCTGTTAGCAATTGCTTTTACTTGACATAAACCCTGACAAAGCCCATGAATTACTATGTCTGTTTCCAGAGATCAATTTGTTTTCTTTCTGGAATTCAAATGAATGTCATAGGACAGAGCTGCTAAAAGTAGTTTTAACATAATTTTGTGTAATATATAAATTATCCACTCCATTTCATAACAAGATTATGTAAAACTCAAAAGAAATCTCAAAAATGTTTGCTAAGAAAATTGTTAACCTTCCTTCTCCCCTCCTCAAATCCTTTTCCACTATTGCTGGGTAGTAGTTAAAACTGTTTAACAGAGGATATTATTATAAGTACAGTATGTTCACTTTAATGTGCCACTAACACAAAAATCAATATTTTCACCTATTTCTAAAAGCTGTCTGCTGTTATTTCCCAAGGAATGTTAGCACATCTAGTATCCTTGTCAAGCAGAAAGCATGCAGTTACAGCAATCCCTTTCAAATTACAAATGGACAAAGATCACTCTGATATGCGAGAGGCAGAGAAAGGCTTTTGGGTGCTATAAATCAGTTGTCACAACTAAGGAGACATAAGGACTGTTAACAATTAGTTGAGAAAGAACTTCAGTGCTGCATGTATGCAGTGCGGACTTGAAGTCTATGCTGCAGTCTAGTGTAGAGATGCCCCAAGTGGATTTAAACAGATTAGCACATTTTCCAGCAGCCCTTCAGCTTCTTGGTATTGACTACTTTGTTCTGTTTATCTCCAGCTGTTACAGGTTATCATTGCTTCTGAAACCTAAGGAGTGCCTTTGAAGCCAGTTCTGATGTCTTATAAAACCAGCCAAAATGCAACGTAGATGTCCTAATTTTAAGTATACTCAAGTGCTGCTTTAACTCCTAATGTTGTAGTCATGAGAAAATTCTGGCTGATTAAAGTAGGCATTTGTTTCAGCTGTAGAATTAAAAGAACACTTTGACCTCTACAAAGTTAAAAAGGGAGAGAGGTATGTGTATACAGGTGCTTGGAAAGGTGCAAGAAGAATAGGCCATAACTTTCCTTTTTGAGAAGAATAGGCCATAACTTTTCTTTTCTCTCCATGTCAAAATCATATAGGGGTAATTCAACGTCTTGTATAGCGTGATAGTGGGGAACCAATCAAAGTGAAGGGCAGAGTAAAAGGTGATCATCTTATGCATGACTTCGCTTTGTTAGAGAATGTATAAATAGGCCGTGGAAATGTATGAACTTTGGAGCACAATTAGAGGAGCTATCCTCTGTATTTCCCCAGTGCTGCAATAAAGAAGTGCCTGCTTATATGCTACTGCGTAGATAAGTTTTCTTCATCATGCTTGCAATTCCATCAACACT
>NW_010170014.1:5309-12418 GCF_000695765.1 Mesitornis unicolor
CTTTCCCTTCTGTGACCCTATTGCAGCATTTGGAGTCTTCTTTTGACAGGTACTTCTAGAAAACCATCAGAGTGCCAGGAAGTTTTATGCTGATACTGGAAGTGATTTCACTGTCTGTAATGCTATAGCTCCAGCTGCTTCTGTTAAAGTTCTAATTCTGGAGAAAGAAGTCCTGAAGGACAACAAAACCTATTTTGAACTACTTACTGAGATAAAAAAACATTAGTGACAGCTACCCTTCTTCATTCTAGAAGATTGCTTCAAAAGCATTTCTTAAAGGGTCTCTAATCCCCTCTACCTCTGCAAAGCATAAAATAATCAGTCTTTCAGACTTTGAAGGATATCATAAAGGAATTTAAGCCATTACTTCTGTTTAGGAAATAAATCTAGCTTGGATACTGCCAAGTGAGCATTTAAGGATATGCCTGATATGAGGAAATAGTAATGCATTGCAACTTTTAAAGCATAAAATTAGTCACTGCATCCTCTCCAAAGCAGCCAGACTTGCTTGGGAAGGTGTAGCAGGGATGAAGATATCCAAGACATTAGAGCTATGTTTATACTAGTAAAGAATCACAGATAGAGGAAAGGCATGTTAAATACTGACAGGGAAAACTTCCAGGCAATGGAATTCAATCCTGTCTACTATTAAACTGTTAGAAAAATCCCTGTCATTGTTTATTTTTTTATCTATTTTGGACCTGTGTCAGCTAGGACTTTCTATTATCTTTCTGTGTATACATTAGAAGTGGGGTGGAAGGCTGTTTCTAGCAGGCAGCTGTGATGTCTTTTTAAACACAGTTTAATAGTGCAGACAGTGGTTGTTCTGTGCTAGTTGGCCTCAGTGCTAGGTGATGGTCCTTTGTTAGTTTACTTATATAACTGGTGAGTTCCCAGCATATTCTTGAACATCTAGCAGCAGAGCACAAATGGGAATCTTACTGTGATCTGTTACACCTTCTCAAGAGATTACAATGCTGCAAAATTTTCTCCCTAGGGGGCTATTGTCCCTGGAAATTATGGAAACGTCTATAATAACAGAAAGTACCTCACTTTATTCCAATGGTATTGTGTGATGGATGTAAAGCTGAACTAGATTCACCTTTCTAAATACATTAGTTGCCTACTAGGTCTGGAAACAGGGCTGTAGATAGGACAAATAATGAAAGGATTTTGGTTTGGGTGCATTGACAGTTCAAATTTGCCTGGATCCCTTACGAGAGAAGAGATAAGCAATGAAAGTTCCTGAGACAATGTGGCAGTACAAGAACCGCAATACCTCACTGTAACATTCCCATAGTAGGAAACTGCTACTGGCTAGTGATGGGAATTTAAACACTTTGGTATGAGGCAATATGGGCCTTAAGTCCTCCTAATTTCAGTACATACTCCGAATTAAGCTTGGCCTTCAGTTGTTCTCTAAGTGGTGGTCTCTTGAGTTAGTAATAGTGTTTTACCAAGTTAATATACACTAGCTGATTGGTTAACAGGCTTAAAACTGGAAAAGAAATAGTAAAAAAATGTAAGCGGCTAAACACACTTTAAAATTTATTTATGCACATGTATTTTTAATGCATACAGAAAATCCTCTCCTCGTGCAATGGAAAGTTATTTCTAGTCATCTTCATGAAAAATAGAAAGAAAAAAATAAAACTCATCAGAATGAAGTCTGAGTTCTGTTCTGAACAAATATATGTCTTTCTAGCTTTGAAACTTGGTAAGAAATTTCTTGTTACTGAAAAGCATGGCAAATAAGAAAGATAATGTTAGCATGGAAAACTATTGGTAAGAATGGCTTTTCCACTTCAAAAGTATTATTTGGATTTTAAAATCTTTGAGTACTTGGTGAATGTACTTAGTTTTAAACACAAAATATTGATGTGCTCCACTGTTATTGAGTAATACAACCAGAAATTTGAGTATTAAGATTCTCATCTAAGATATGAAGCTTTAGTGTAAAATCTCATTTTTACAAGAAACACAAACAAACAAAAATAGGAATAGTCTGATCCTGGGATCTGTTTTTCACACGCTTGGCAGGATCTTCGTTAATCAGTCAGATTTTGATGAGAAGACTTAAATATGTTCAGTATTAGATAAACTAAGCTAGTATTTTCTGTTGAACTAAGGAAAGTTTTATTAAATATTTGTAACCATCTCTTTGGCTGACAGATAAGGAAGAAAACTTATAGCCGCATGGCAATGCTGAGCAATCTTTGAATATCAAATTTCTGCCTCTGCATCTATAGAGTACTAGAGTTACTAGGAAAAGTCCCAGATTTAAAGCATTGGAGAACCACTGAATTAATTTTTTTTAATCTATCATTGTCTGCCAGCTTCTGTAGAAATAGTAATTTCTGGAAAACAAACAAACAAGGAAAGGTACATCATTAAAAGAAAATTAAGACTTCCCAGTTTGCAATACCTGAGCATGAAGAGGTTTATCGGAACCAAAGTAAATTGAATAAGTCTGAGTAGCTCTAAAAGGAATAAAAATTAACTCACTTCTGCTTTAAATAATACTGGAATAAACACAATGTGAATCTTCCATATAAACATAAACTGTCTGTCTGTCCATCCATCTTATTTTAATTAACTCTACCTTGAAAAAGAACACTTTGTCTGCTTTGTGGAGCTGCAGTATTATCAAGCTTGATAACCACATAAGTAAATACAGAACTCTGTGTTTATTTGATTATTTTAATTGTATTATGGTTTTCCATCAGACAAACCTTTGAACTACAACTCCACAACAAAAGGTCATTTACCTCAGTGATCTTTATGACAGACTGAGCATCAAGCATGCTCTACAACTGAGCACTGAAATCTCCCTAATACTTACCACTTTTTAGTCTTGTGCACTTCATAGACTTCAGTGGAATAAATGTAGGAGAGTTTATGGGGCCCGAAGTGGGGTTAAAATTGTGCTCAGAGTGTTTCATATATAAGAAAGCTACGTTTCAGCTATATAAAATGGTCCATCTAAGATATAAAAGCTAGCGTCAGATTCAAGAAAAGCTGTCTAAACTAGAACTTACTGGCAGAGTGAAGGTATCAAAGTACACAATTATTGTCTTGGACACACTGATTAGCTTCTTTTTTTTTTTACTTAGTTTCTTTGAGCACTTTCTCCCCTGACTAAGGTATTATAATTTCTGTGTGACAACAGTTTCAGCAAGAGATTTTGTCAGTCAGATTTTGTGAGAGCATTGTTGCAAAAACCAGGAGTGTCTGTTTGAACTCCTCAACATGAGTGAGGAATTCAATCCAGTTCTTACTCTTTGGGTGAGGGCTTTAAACAGGAAATATTTTATGAAAGGAGATATCTTACTACCAAAAGCAGACTACAACAGTGCTGTAGAAAACTATAATTCTCTCTCTCTTCTCTGAAAGAATGGATGAAGACACATTTCTAGTGTATGGATCAAAAGCAGCTTCTGATTAGCAGCTTAGTGGCCCTTCTGTGCTAGGTAGCTCTTGCTTGATTTCCTTTGCTGAAACTGGTCTAGTATAAATAAAATCAGCATTTGTTGACCTGCAGGAAGAGGCTGTCTTCAAGGAAAGCTTGTTAGAACACTCAGCTTAGGGATTATCAGATGCTTCCTGAAAAGAAAAACAAAAGCCTGCCTGGGAATGACCAAGAGACCAAGTCCACAATCCACATTATGTGACAGTTGATCACATAAACGCTTTTCTTGTAATTACACCCTCTCTGGATAATTCTCAGAAACAATTACATGAGGAAAGGATGCCTAGCTCAAAAATGTTTCTGCCTGCTAGACTTAAAGATCTCAGCTAACAATCAGTTAGCAGATGACGATTATCAAAAGTAAACCTATTTCTCAAATGTCAAATTACGCATGAAAGATGCCTTTCAATAGACTACTGACATAAATATTAACTTATACTTCTCATAGCTAGCTAGAAAATATTCACCAAAACAATTAGTTTTTCCTTAGAGAATCTGTTCTATGATAATTTTGTGAAATTGTCTCAGTTTTAATAAAAATGTTTCCAAGGCGACAGATTTCAACATTCCTAATGTAGTCTTTACAGTTGACACTGAAATGTTTTGGAATATTGTTTGGGATTTGTTTTCAATTTCTTTTAAGGTATTTTACTATTAACATTATATTGATTGTTTATATCACAAAAAAGTATCACAGTTGTGAAAAAGAAGTTGTTTCAGTGGGTCACGCATTTAAACTAACATGGACATAACACAGTATTTCAACTGATACATTAGCACATATTCATTATAATAATGCGTATATTTTATATATGCCATGACGCGATTCAATAGTTGAAAATTATTTATTAAAATTTAAGTGTTTGTATACATACTGATCTCATAAAATATAACCATGCAAATATTCTTAAATAAAGCAGAAATTGCAATGTGCAAATTGTGACTTTTGAAATTCCATTTCATGAGGTATTCTTAAATATTTACATGTTCTGGAATGAAAAAACTCAAATCTGGCCAAGTAGAAATTCTGAATGTCAACTGACCTTTTAATAAAAACTCTTAATTTTTTTCTGAATTAAGGAGTCAAAACTTTAGCTAACGTGAAATATGTTGTGCAAATAAATAAAAAACATGTTAAAGAAACCCTAACAATTAGGAAATTTATGTGATTTTTCTATCAGTATTCTTTCTTCTCTTTTTTCTTTTTTCTTCCTTTAATCTTTTTTCTCCTTTCTTCTTTCTTTTCGCCTTTCTTCTTTTTTTTCTTCTTTCTTCTTTTTGTTCCTTCTTTCAACCTCTTCAGTTTTTCCACTTTTGGTTTTTTTTCCTTTTTCTCTTTATTTTTTCCTTTTTCTCTTTTTTTCCCCCTTTTGCCTTTGTTTATCCTTTCTTCTCCTCCCCTGTGAATTATCATTTTTAATTTTACGTTTGGTCCTTTCTGTGACACAATAATCTTTCCCACTTAAAGTCTCTACCTATGATTCAGCAGTTGATTATTGAATCTGGTCTAAAACTGCTTTTGAAATAGAAAGTGGGGTATGCCATCACATTTTAAGGAAAACATCATTGTAGAGTATTGATTGACATTTAGTGAGAGAAGATGGTCCAAACCTTCTACTTGCTTAGGGTTTCAGCTATTGAAGGCAGTGGTGAATTTAGTTAGGGAGCATTTATTATTTCTTACCTTGGAATTATTTTATGAAAAGCATCTTAAAAGTATTTCTGTCTCTGCATTAAATCCTTCTGCTTTGCAAGAATTTTTTTCCCCTAAACTTAATTTTAATTTAAGACAAATTGCTACATTCCTTTTCTTTCTGTCATTGCTGAATGTCTTTAACTAAATTGGTCAGTAAATCCTTTTATTTAGATAAAAATTAATTTGATTTTACAGTTGTGAGTAAGGCTTAACTTTTTTAGGTTTGTTTGGCTAAATAGGTATAGATTTATATATAATGCATAAGCTCTATTGCTTATGCATTCTCATATCTTGAAATGATTAAAAGAAACAAGCATTTTTACTGGAATTAAGTACTCAGTAAATTAAGTAACCTGAATTACAGTTGTGGAAGGCAGATGCGGTGGATCACACAACTTTTCTCAAGCTGACGTCTCTTTAGTGAAACTAGTGTATTAGTTGTAGTATGTTTGCTTATTAAAAAAACACTAAATTGTTTAAAGGATGTTAATGGGATTTCAGAATTAATTATTTGAAAGCTAGGAAATAGTAGAATGAGTATTGACTATGGAAACTTAATTTACTTGACTGAGTGCGTATATTATATTTTAGACAGGACCTCCTACTTCATTCAGTGTTAGTAGATACTGTTCATTTAATGATCTCCTTTTCCAACTATGCTCTATGGATAATGTTAACCTGCTCTGGAAATTGCTGTGATATTCATCCTTATGATTTCAATGTTAAGTAATAATTTTTACAGCAGAACCTTGAGGTGAAGGAGTGACACTATTCTCATTTTGCAGAGATTTCACAATTGGCCACAACATTCAGCTACCAAGGTTGAAGTACTAGGACTGGAGTTTTAACACGCCATTGTGCACATATATTAAAAGTATATACAATTTCTGATGACTTCAGCAGTGACTTCCATAACTGCTTGATACTGTAAATCAGAGTTTGTGTACACTTGGTTTACAATCCTATTTCAAGAGCCCTCCAATCTCCTTTCTCTTCTTCTCTTTCAAAAATACCAAGAGTGCTTCCTGCTCCCCATCCCTACCACCTACTGTGAATGATCTCCGGCCTGTGCTCTCTCCTTGACACTGACAGAGAAAGTTTTAGTCAGTTCATGCCAAACCCAACAAAGGTATGATCTTTAGAGAAAAGTCTAACATGTGACAGTGATTCAGCTAATGCTATAGATCTGGGAATTTGGATATATGTTGTACCAGCATAGCCAAAGAATATTGACTACATTTCTTGGTCTGCTGCACGTGTGCCATTGTGTGTGGGAGGGGATAGTCATGATCCCCTTCCCCACATTAGCTTGCCTGACAACACAGACCTGTGCATCTTTGAGTCCTGGGACAGGCAGGAGCCTCTGCTTCCAGCGCTTCTTTTCTTCTCATTGCAGACCAGAACTTGCCCCTTTTGTTATGCAGAACATGTCCTGCCACAATGCTTGAGGCATTAACTCTTTCAGTCTCTCACAGAGGTTTAGATTAGATATTAGGAACATTTTCTTTACTGAAAGAGTGGTCAAACACTGAAACAGACTGCTCAGGGAGGTGGGGGAGTTCCCATTCCTGGAGGTGTTCAAGAAGTGCGTGGATGTGGCACTTCAGGACATGGTTTACTGGGCATGGTGGTATTAGGGTAGACATTTGAACTGGATGATCTTAAAGTTCTCTTCCAAACTTGATGATTTCCTGATTCTATACTTTCGGTTTCTGCAGACATTGATTTTTGATGTTATTAAGGCTCATCAGTCCACCAAATTCAATGCCATTTTTTTTTTATTTCTCTGTAGTTTGATTTTTCTTAAAACAGACTTTTGACCTTTTGCTCATTCTCCTACCTGAGAGGTCAATGAAATTATATCTTTTGCTCCATCCTGCTCCTACTAGCTTGTAATTTGTGTGCATTTCACTAATCCTATTTTATTAAATTGTATTTTGATTA
>NW_010170014.1:12440-30546 GCF_000695765.1 Mesitornis unicolor
ATTTCTGAACGGCCTTTCTTTTTAAATATCAGACTACAATACTCTAGCCTGAGACAACTGAATGTTTTAATTAAAAAAATTTGACCCCTGACAGTATTTTCAGCTACTTAGATTCTCTTATGAAATGTATTTGCTAATAGCAAAATATTAGCTCTCTGGCAATGAAATCAACATCCTCATTTTTATTCTAACACTGAAGAAAATTCCACTTGAAAATTGCTCTGTCATGGAAAATACCTGTGAATTATCTTTATATATATATGTATACATAAATATGTATGTATTTTTTTAAACTCGACTACATCTTTCATGGAATAACAGAATCATAGATTCACAGAATGGTTTGAGTTGGAAGGGATCTTAAAGATCATACAGTTCCAATCCCCCTGCCATGGACAGGGATACCTTCCACTACACCAGGCTGCTAAAACCTCCATCCAGCCTGGTCTTGAACACTTCGAGGGAGAAGGCATCCACAACTTCCCTGGGCAACCTGTTCCAGTGTCTCACCACTCTCATAGTGAAGAATTTCTTCCTAATGTTCAATCTAAATCTACCCTCTTTAAATTTAACAGCACTTTAACGCTACCCCCTCCTTGTCCTATCACTACATGACATTGCAAGAAGTCCCTCTCCAGCTTTCATTTAGGTCCCCTTCAGGTACTGGAAGGCTGCTATAATGTCTCCCTGGAGTTTTCTCCAGGCTGAGCAGCCCCAACTCTCTGAGCCTGTCTTTACAGGGCAGGTGCTCCAGCCCTCTGATCATTTCTGTGGTCCTCCTCTGGACCCGCTCCAACAGCTTTCTGTCCTTCTTTTGCTGGGGACTCCAGAACTAGATACAGTACTCCAGGTACTCTGCCAGTACTCTGCCTCATGAGAGCAGAGCAGTGGGGAAGGATCAACTTCCATGACATGATTTCCATGCTTCTTTTGATGCAACCCACTGTATCATATTGACAAAGGAATTTAGAGTATGGTATTACATAGAAGGCACTGTCCAAGTCAACAAATTTGACTATGTAGGACAATAATGCACTGACCAGTGACAAATAAAAACTCCCATCAGACACTGCAGCAATACTTCCAAGTGGAAAATTTTCAAAATTTGACTGAAAATTTTGGTTTTCCTCTACAGAAGAAAAAAGTAAAAGAAAAAACATTGTGGAAGTTGCATAGAATACAACTTCTCTGAAATATTTTTATTAGCTCCTGTAGTTATCATTTACCTGGCACTGAGCTTCACACATGAATATCTCTAATCTTCAATATGCATGTTATGCTTCTATAGTAGTAACTTTCAATGGAAGTGTAAGTAGAGCTTTAACTGTAATACATTGAATTTATGATGTTTTCATATGTAAGTAGAGCTATTAAATTGTGTCACAACTGCATCCTCTTAAAATGCAACTTACAAACAGTGGTTTTACTGCACTCAGTCTCTTTAACTGTCATGGAAATAAGCACAATTTTTAAAATTAAAATTGCATAACATATTAAAAGGATTATTATGAAGTTTAAAATATCACTTTATAGAGAGCTTGGTAAGTAATAATGATAAATCTCAGATTTTCCAATATGTTCATTAGTGGCAACACTGAGATCTCCTTGTATATGGAAAAAAACCCCAAAGTCTGGTAAATGTCTGCTTCACTTCTAAGAGAGCCAGCTACATGCAGCAGAATAGCAAAGTTGTTTGGTGTTTTTTTTAATCGCTTTTTGTACAATCCAGTGCTAAAGCTTTTTGTGTGGTAACTATGTGTTTCCATTTTCTAACTGTGTGCAGCTGGATACGCCAAAAAAACCACTGTAGGCAAAGGCGTGAGATCACAGCCTGGAATAGGAAAAGGAGATACAAGGGACTATTTTGGATAAATTAGATGTATTCAGATTGGCTGGGCTTGGTATTTAAAGATCTAACTCCATTTCATATTCAGTGTAGGCCATTTAGAGAAAAAACTTTTTAATGATAAAAACGGTAATTTACCAGAAAAGGCAGACTCTAGAGGCTGAATAAATGTAACCGAGTTTTTCACACTTACATTATGTGTTTTCTTCCATTCTTGAGACTGCATATTTAAAATGTCTCTCCTAATACTTCAATAATGTCCTAATTCCAGAAATAAATCCAGAAAAGTTGGAACTATTTTCACATAATTAAAAGACAAAATAGGTCCCAAAAATCTTATTTAATCTTAAGCAGGTCTGCCATTTAAGAGTTTATTATTGTAACAGTTAGGAATACTTGAGGCCGTGAAAAATTCTAAAATGATCAGCCTGCTTTACTTATGTTCCAGAAAAAGAGATAGTATTTTCACTTCACTGCAAGAAGAATCTTACTTTCATTTTTCTTTTATTGAAAATAGATTTTGTGAACTGCTAACTGAATTTCTGACTCTCAGCTTAGGTTTAAAATAACCCTTTCATTCCGTTTGTCAATATGTGTACGCATTGACATGTTTCCAGATTTACATTAAAAGAAATAAACAAATTAAAGTATCTTTACCACAGAGAAGGAAACTTACAGGTCATATGGCAATACTGATAACATTTCTTAAAAAAAAAATAGAAATTGCACATAATTTAGGATTTAATTATAACTTGAAGTTTATTAGTGAACTCAAGGTTATATACTTAAATTATTTCTTTCCTTTTTATGCTGTTATCTATACAGACATAAAAGGTTAATACTATCTGAGAGATATGATTTACCAGAGCTCTTGTCAGTCTGGTGAGTCTGTGGTTGAAACATAGAATAGATTTTCTTTTTTGCAGTTATTAGACTGCTGAAGTTGTCAAATAGAGAGACCTTTCTCCCTTACCTGTTTTACTGCTTTGAAGAGTACAAACATAAACTGCAGACATACATAATCTTTTTGTGTGTTAGAATAAGATTGCAATTTTTGGAAGTGGTGATTCATCATTTTCAGTCTAAAAATTAATAATATACGTATAGAGGACATACTGAAAACAGGGAGGGATGGTATTAAAAAATTCAGCAGCTCAGTAAGTACATTTTTATTTTCTGTTTTGGTTTTTGTTTTGGTTTTTTTTTCCTGCTCTTGACTGAAAAAAGCAGCCCTGCTCGGAAAATTGTTATGATGTGAAAGATTCTCTGAATTAGGTATACAAAGGGAAAAGGCAAAAAATTCTGCAAGTAATGAAGGTCCCTTCCAATCCCTAACGTTCTGTGATTCTGTGATTCTGTGATTCTGTGAAAATAAAATACAATATACAATTTAATAGGAAGCTAAAATGCTTTAGAAATAGATAGGGAAAAAAGTGTGTTGTAGATATACTAAAGGACTTAGTCATTATTTTTGGCAGAAAAGTTCAAACATTTAAATATTCAAACAGTATGTTTAAACTCTAACTAAATATAGAGTTACTAAGCACCTGTACAAATTAAAGTTCACCCAGTTGTACATTTTCTGGGTTATTACTCAAAGTATATTAATGACCAGGGTTGTAGTTCATTTGTATACTAGAAGGTGAGCTGTTTCTCTTGATTTCAGGATCTGACACAACAGATATTCCCAATGTATACTTTATTGGAAATTGTTCAAATAAAACATGGTATTGAATTTGAAAAGCATCCTATTGCAGTACTATTGACACATTCAGTCTACTTTTTTTTTTCATTTTGAACCTATAGTTAGATAATGGGATTAACATAAATATAATACTTGGGTTGTATTTACTTACTTTGCTGAAATTAAGGTGCAACAACATAGCTATAGAGCGTTATAGAGCTATATATTGTGTTTAATCCAGGCTCCGAAGTCCAAAGCATGGCACAGCAAGTTGATCAGAGCTGATGAGTAGGTTTCTAGGATGACACCAAGATAAAATTCAAGTGAGATATGAATTGCTTCTGCCCTTTGCAGAGCATGTGGTAGGAGTGGGCACAGATGAAACCAGCTTCTGTAATTTTGCTGTGTGTTGCTCTGCTTTGGAACTTTGACTTCTTGATAGATTAATTCAACAGCTGGTTAAAACTTTCTAAGTAAGTAATATAGAATGTGCACCGTAAGAGTCAATCTTATCCTTCTTTAAATCCTTCCAAAGTTCAGCCTTTGAAAATAATGTGATGACTGTAGTCTCCTGCTTATTCCAGTGTATGCATTAGATGTATTTTTTTTTTCAAACACAGAACTTTATTATGGATTTTAATGGTAAAAAAATCTGTTATATTTGGCACTTCTTCTTAATCTGTATTCATTTCTATACATATTAGATAACATATGTACCTTGTTAGTAATTTTAGACTGTGACTAGAACTGTGCCATTTTTTCAAAACACCACCATCTGTCCTTAAATATGCCAAAACCAGAATGAATCTGAAGAAAACATAAAAGCATACAAGCAATATCTGTAAGAACAGGCTACTTTAGTCTGAAAACCTTCCAGACTTCTTCTGATTAAAAAAAGCCTTATCCAAAATACAAACCATTATGAATGTAATTTTGAACTAATGCAGGGAAAAATACAGTCCACTACATACTGCGATGCAATACTTGAATCTGTCTTCCTTTATGTGCTTGCTATTTTGTAAGTATAGCCAAAGGTCCTGAGAATATCCCCTTAATGAAGATGAAATATGTCTGATTTTTCCTACTACCTGCAGAGTGTGGTAGCATCATCCCTGAAGAAGTACCTCATGTACCTCTGAGTTGCAAGAGAAGGCAGCAGCCATCATACTGTTCAAAGGCCAGCTAAAAAGAGCAGGAAAGAACATTCTTGAAACTGACACAGAAATCACCCCATGTAACATGCTTGCAAGCACTGGCCAGTATATAAAATCTAACTGTAATGTCTCATAAATGTTTACATGTCCATAAATATGCTGTTAATCTAATGCCTAGAGTATGTGCAACCACAGATCCAGTCATCAGGAAATAATTTCTAGAATCTCTTTAATAGCCATTGCATGTATGCAGAGGAGCAGTAGTACTGCTTTATTTAAATGAATCTATTTAAATGAAAGTTGAAAAGCCTTGAGATGTTTCCCCAAGAATCCAAAAACATGAGATGAGAAAATGCAAGTGGGGTGAGTAATATTCCAGCCGTGTCAGCTGTTAGAGATTTAGTTACTGCTAAGATAAAAATGGTACAACTAAAGCAAATTTGTGATTCAGTATATATAAAAATCTTACTTAGCAGGTGAATTGATTTAATTTTTCAGATGGGCCAAAGATAACTTAAGCATGTTAAAGATAATTTAGGGTAGGATATTTTCTAAGACAGAAGTTCTTTTTCAAATGATGCACTGTTTTCAGTCTTTCATGGCAAACTGATATAGATCTACCAAAGTTAAAAATTACTGGAATGGACTCTGTTCTAGCAAACTATTATTTTGCCTAAAATGTTAAAACATCTTCAAGTCCTGAGTGATAAAATAGCTCAACATCCTAACAAAAAGCAAAATGCATCCAGGAAAAGGAGAACTGTAATTCTTGACTCTGACCCCAAGAACACTTACTGAGTCCAAGTTTTCTTAAAATGGGCACATCTGCATGCATAGTACTACCTTAGAACAACACACATGCTTTAAATTAAGGAGAATGGGACAACTTTTTCTTAATATTTTGCAAAAATGGTATTTCCGTTTTCTCCTTTTGACTGAGCAGTCCCTGGTGGATAGCCTTTCTTCAAGCAGTTTATCACTGCCTTATTTATAACTGCTGTTACTGATTGTGTCATCTATTGCCTTTTGTCCTGCAAGTCTCAGCATTTTGTTTTGAGAACTGTTCCATTTACTGCATGGACAGCTTGTTTCAGTCAGTGAAACAAGCTGTTTCACTGTTTTTTCTGTGATGCCTGTGTTTAATTAGGTGGAGTTTCTTTCTTTCTCTGCTTGCTAACAAGACCATTTGCAAAGCAGTTTTCACTGGCCATAGAGACACTTGTTAGGATTTGCAGAGCAAGTCTCTTTCCTCACACTAACTTTGTATGTTGCCTTTTATGTCATGCAGAATATGGTCACTAACTTCTGACTAGGAAATTAAAATACATATGACTGCTGTATTGCAGGCCTGTAGAAAAACGGGTCTGCAGTTTCACAGGGCATCTTATGATTTCCCCCAAAAACAACTCTTTATGCATGGATCAAAGAATTTTTTAAATTTTTAATAACTTAGTCTAGCATTTTTTCCTGCTGCAACACGTCATGGGTTCCCGAATCTTTAAATGTGAAGGATTTCAAACATCCAATTTCTGTACTGTGTGATTTGCTTCAAGAAGAAAACAAAAGCTTTACAGAGTCTCAGATTGAGAGGTGGGAGGGATTGTGAAGGCTTTACTTACCTTTTGCTAAGTGTTTGTTTTCTTTCTAAGATCATGTAATGGAAATATGATTTACACAAGTGATGGCAAGAGGAAAAATTCTAACTTGCTGGGCTTTGTCAAATGCCCAGTGGCATAAGGTGTTACTTCTGTCATTGAAAACTGCTGAATTAAACATCTGCTCCTACAGATCTTCTTAGTTGCATGGTCTAGAAACTTGCTGAGAAAAGCATCCAAAAGGTTGCCTTGTTTGGGAACTGAAGCAAGTTTAAAAGATCAAGGAAGCTAAATTATCTTCACTACCTATTTCCTTTTAGAAGGTGGCAGAAAAAGCCCAGATATTCACTTTGGCTGCTGTGAGATCTCTCCTCTTGTTTCAACCTCAGTTAAACAGCTGAGAAGAACAAATACATAAAGGCAGGTATAGCTTGACACAAGAACTCTTGTTTTAAATTGTTTCACTCCTCCAATACAGAAACTCTAAGGAAGAACATTATGAACACAAAAGACAAGTTATAGAGAGACTGGTAGACTTCTTTCACTGCACAAGAAAGGGCAGAGCAGCCTTGGACTGGCTGCCCACAGAAGAGCATTCCCAAAGGACTCGTAGAAATGCATACGCTGAAAGGAAAGGGCAAGTAAGTGTTCCAGTAGAGCTAAAAAGGTGGTAATTGTGACTGACTGAAGTGGTGGCTTCAGCTAATGTTCATTCGAGGCTTGAGACAGAAGTTGAAGGTCTACTATGAAAAGTCAACATACTAAAGTAATAGTTTTTAGACTGAAAAGTAAAAAATTACTGGTGACAAAAGACTAAGTCTTGGATTCTTAATTGGCTAAAATGAGTCCTTTCTGAGGGTAGTTGGAATATGGAGCAACCGATTAAGACAGACAGATAGATGAAACATGCTAAAACTTACTCAACCAAGAAGAAACTTGGAGATAAGAATGAACGGTGCTCTGATACAACGGTTGCAAGTTCAAATTGGCTTAGAAAATAAAATTCTGATCTGGAAATGTCAACATCACAATCAAGGAGATGAAGGTATACAGGCTGGGACAGACAGCAATCCAGAGCATTACTTGGTACGTGGGAAAAAAGGTGCAAGAAATGCACCAGAGTTTGCATGGGCTGGTCAGAATCTACAGAGCATGCGCAATGCGGGTAAAGAGAAGGACCATTGCAGAGCAAGCTGAAATGTAGTATTTTCACTTCCACTTTCATCTCTCTGGTGGAATATGAAAGTGAACTATGCTTAAATACAGGACTGTACTGTTAAGTAGTATTATTCAGCATGGTTATAAAAACTTCACCCCATGAAAATGTTACTTTTACTTGAATGGTAAAGGATTAAATTCATTTTGCAGGAGTTTGAAGACATTTCTCAGGACTGAGGAAGACATCAGTATAGCAAAATTTAAAGCTGAAACTGAGCAAATGACACACTATTTAATTTGTTAGAAAAAGATCCTGTGCTGTACAGCGAGCAAAACAAAACAAATAAGCAACGCAATGAGTAACTGACTAAATCTGGGAAGTCAAGACAAAGGAAAAAAAAACCATTCTGTACACAAACCCAAAGAATTTGTAGACTGCTGGAAAAGTTCTATCTATTAGGGACAAAAAAGGAGCTTTTGTATGTTGTAGGATCTGTCAGTAGAGAACAAGGTCTGTGAACACTCAACAGTGTTTCATCTGGAGACAGTCCGTTCCCTTAAATTCCTTTTTGCATTACCTTATACAAAGAATTTCACAGGGGAATACAACAGAATAGCACAGCTGGTATAAAAGTTAACCTAGAAAAGAACAATTATTTTTTGCAGCAAGCCTGAATTCATTCATCACCAACTTGCTTGCTTCTGCAGACTGTAAAAGTACAAAGTTTCCTGCAAACAAGTATGTTTTTCTACAAAATCATCAGCCTGAATTCTAAAATCATTGCTTTGCAAGGTGTACAGCTCAAATCCTGATAATCTGAGAAGCTGACAAAAATGCTAAGAGGAGTCCTATGTGACACACATCCAGCATTAAGTTGTCCAGATAAAGATTCTGAGAAAGTTGCTGCTGAAGTCCATTTGTAGTGATGTGCTGAAACCAGGCTAATGCATCACAGGAGATTATGAAAGCTCAGTGCCAAAACACTCATACTGAGATATACTCCCTTACTGTACTATAAAATCTGCAAGCTATTGAGTTTTGGGAAGTAAGTGTTACTTGGAACTTACCATAAATATTATACTATTATTGTCAAATGGACTTCCTAAGAAGTTCTTAACCTGAGAACACAGAATATTTCTGCATTCTAGACCAGAGATTGGGCTGGTAGGACCTGGTTCCAAAGCAATTTCCAGTGACTGCTAGGATTGACACTACAGCTCTCTTCTGTCTCCTCTACCCTCTGCTTGGCATTTTTTTATTTTGAGGCACAGACATGGAGAGGAAGTGCAGACTTAGATGTAGCATATCTGTGCTTTGCACTGTGAATATTCCTCACTGAAAGCACAAAACCAGACTACAGCACTTCTCAGCAGCTGAGCAAAATAATTTAAAATGACCTGTTTCTGGGCAAAAATCTATATTAATAATATACTTTTGCCTAACCAAGACAGATTTTCTCACTTTCCAGTCAGTCAACATAAACATGTGGAAATAAGTTTTCAAAATTCTGTCCAGGTAGGTGGCAACATCCTGCTCAAGCACTTCAGACTCAGATTTGTCCCTTCCTCCGTAATTAGAAAATTACATCTTCTCACTTTATATGTGTGTATACATGTATACTCCTTTCCTTCAGACATTATTTTATTTCAGCTAGGCCTAAGCCAGTGGTTTTAAACTATTCCTTTTGCTTGAATGTTAAAGTTCACAGTCTGTGATAAGCTTGGTACATCAAACTGACTTTCCACAGCATTTCTCTGAACTATAAGAATAGTGATTGTGTTACTAATTTTTAACAAAAATAGCTATTTTTTATTTTCTTATGTAATTTTCTTTAAAGAGCACTATAGCATAAAGTATTCTAAGCAAAAATAGACATCCTCTGCCTTTTATTTAATGTAAATCATAGTTTTAAAAGTCAAAAGAAAAAGTCCCTGCAGTGCTTATATTTCCTCAGATGAAAAAGCCTTAATACTGAAAAGCATCTAGACTTCTATGACTGTGGACAGTAAAGATTTTGTATGCTTTTTGAGTCATCAAAATACGGAAAAAAATAATTTCCCTCTGTCTTTGAGCAGATTACAAGAAATACGGTTAGATTAGTAATGCAATTCCTATGCAATATATTCATACTTTTTGTAATATTTTAAACTTTTTAGCCTAAGAGATAATAGTCAATGAAATACACTAAGTAAAATTAGGGAATATCTAGGTACTTGTTACCTTTAGAACCTTCCCATTTTGAGTACAGAACTGGAAGGCAGCAAAGATAAAGTCATATTCTAACTCTGCTGAAGTAAATAAAAGTTTTAGCATCTACCTCAGCAGAGCTAGAAACTCAGCCTTGAATCTGCTTCATATCTCTGCACACTGACCTGGGTGACATACAGGAAATCTCATTTCCTTGTGAGTTTTTCTGTGCAGACTGTAATTTCTGAGGTGAGCTTTCCTATGGGAATTTAAATACCTAGGACCCTGATTATCTGTGACTGGATTACCAAATTCTAGTTTGTGAATAAATGAAACAGAAAAAAAAAAAGGTATGGGGGAAGAGAACATTATTGAATTACTTGCCCTTAAGAGGCTACTGCTTAAAGAACTTACTTGGAATGTGGTATATGGGGGTTTTGTCCTGTTTTAAGCACTAAGCAATGGTGTAACCCTCTTTCTCTCACTCATACCATAAAACTGTCATTGAAAGCTGTCAATAAAAATTAGCTTGATTATAGCAATGAAGGCTGAGAGTACAGCTTCATAAACAAGTTACCACAGCAGAGGTTGTGCTATGAAAGTAGAGTGCTTGTTGGTTGTTACAAAGTAACAAGTTCCACACATGTTTTTGTCTGCAGGAAATGTAAGATCCTATTTGGCTGTCAAAGGGCTTCCTTGTTCACCTGCCCATACAAAATCTATTGGCTGCTGGTGAAGACAACCAAAAACCTTCTATGACAGGGTTTTGAGTCCAAACCCTTTGTATGCCAGGTGAGTGCAGAACTGACTAAATTACTAGTAGGTCTGACCTCTCCTACTGACCAGAAATTAAGTTTAGGACACGGAGAACATTTCTTTTTGTTGAAATTTATGAAGAAGCCTTACTGAGTTACTGTTTTCCAAATAGAGAAATAGGAAAAAAAATCACAACAAGCTGCAGTCTTGATCTGAGCACATGCCTCAAAGTATTACTGTCAAAAATGTAAGAAAGAAAATATAGGTGAAGGCATAAGGAAAGCCCTTTTCTGTAGCTTTATCTACACAAAGCAATAAAAGTCAAGCAATTTTTTACTATCTATCTATGTACAGTTTAGCCACCATTAAATTAAGCAAAGTTAAAACTAGCAATAATAAAAATGGGAATTAGTTCCCAGAGAATGAAGTTCCTGTTGTGGTCTGAATTCAGACAAAAAGCTTTTTTCCCCACCTCCAAACCTATATAGCCTAGGTGGGTATCCTGCTGGTAACCATTATTAAATTATGATTCTCACTGGGAGGCCATTCACAGTTATTAAAATATAGTAGAATCTTACAAATCCACCATGTAGCTTCTCAGAAAATCTCTTTCCAGGTCTAAAACATAGAAAATCCATGCAGTAATTTCTCATATTAAATTTTCATTACAATGTGTTTAGGAAATATATTACTCTGCATGCAGTAATGAGTTATGACATGTTATAAATAAATGAAACTAAAGCATAGCCTTTCGAATAAAGGAAAAAGTAATTTGATGTTGTATCTTCGTTCCTGTCAGAACTGTGATTACTCACTTGCAAAAAAAAAAAAATCTACATGCAAGCTGTACATTAATAGATGTAAAACAAGTCTTATTATGTCTTACAGATATTTCCTTAAACTTCATCCCTGCTGTTACAACTGAAGAGTAGTCTGGCAGCAGGTGTGCTGAGAACATGTCTGAATTACAATTAATCATGCTGTTCCCTCTCTAGTGTTTGCCTACTGCCTCCTAGCAGAAAGCAGAGCTTTGAATTTCAACATTGCTTCTCAATAAGTACCTTGGTACTGTATTTTGTCTAAATGTATTTGGGTCCAGGCTGTGTGGAAACCTAAATTCACCTTGTTGGGATTCCAGGTCTTCCAGCTCTAGAAGCATAGAAGAACAAAAGATTGAAAGAAAGATTGAGCTTGTTTCAAACCAACCTGGACATTTTGTACCATATTGAATGAGTATACAAGAACAGAGATGATCCCACTTCCTATCTTGGGAGGTCTATTGGAAACACCGTAGGACCAATATAGGGAAGACAGTCTGGGGGCTTCCTGATGTCCTATGTAGTAAGGGACTCTACTGGGATCACAGTCTGAGGCCACCTGAAAAGAGAACAGATTCAATGTAGCAGAGTTAAACCTAACTCTAATCATAAATCCTAACCCTAACTCGTATCACTAACCTGTAACCCTCAGCCTCTAACACCTAACCCTAACATGCTAACCAAAACCTTAAATTCTAATTACCATATCTCTAATCTTAATGACCCTAACACCTAACTCTAGCGCTAACCCCAATGCTGACATTTTATCACAAATTTAGCCCCTAATCCTAATCTCTATGAGGAGCTACTTCAGACCAAGGTTTCACTGTAGGCGTGAGCAAGAACAAAAAGTCAGGACTAACCCAATAATAACATAGATTTATGATCTTCACCTCCCCTTCTGCAATGTAAAAAGCTCAATTAACAACATAAGAAGGTGTTATAGTCCTTTCAAACTCTTAGTAATTTCCCAGAACTCATAAGGAAAGTCTCAGTGGGGCCAGAGAGTAGTGAAGGTTTTCTTGATTAACTCCCAACAGTCTTACCTGGGAATACTTAGGCCATTAGACCATTAGTTCAGAGTCTGAAGGAAAAGATGCCTAAGAAGACAACAGCCCTTCTAAAGAGAGGACTCAGAGGTTTCATGTCATCAGAAAGAGGGATGCTTTCTGGAGTTGTAAACATTTATCTAGTTATGTTTTCATTTTGTTTGTAATTTACAGATTGTTAAAGTGCAAGGATGGGAATATGACCAGAAATTTCCTTGACTTTCTTTAATTTGACCAAAAGGAAACTTTAAACAGTAGTGTCATAGCTGAACCATGCTTTACATTCTAGAAAGATAAATTCTTCAAACTCCAAAACAGAATTGTATCTGAACAGTGAAGTGAACTTAGGCGGCTTGGACACAGGCTCAGGCACATTTAAGAAAAGGAGACAATGGTTTTGTTCTCACAGGAAGGACAAATCAAGACAAAAGGCAGACACAACTGTATGCATTTCTTACCTCAGCTTCTTCAGTAGGCCTGAGCTAGTCATGCTGCTCCATTCAAGTAGTTTCTTGTACTGACATGCAGATACAAAGCAAACCCCACAATCTGTAAAATTGTAAAGTAGGTATGTTTATTCACGCGTGGGCAGCATGGGGGGAACTCCTCCAGATCATGCGCGCTGGGCGCTGCAGTTCACTTCACTTTTATATGGCAAAGGGTTACATATTCATAAGGTTTCCCAATACGCCTATACATATGCATGACCTGTCCCCGCCTCCCTCTGCGCTTGCGCAGTGCCTCCTGGCGGTAGTTGACAGTGGTCATCGGGAGGAAGGTCGAAGGTTCTCTTCGTCACCGCTAGTAACCTTTTGTTCTTGCGCCAACTCAATAGCTTCTTGGCTCTTGCTCAAACTGCAGAACTGGTTCGTCTTAGTTTCCTTAGTTTCCTAAAAAAGCTTCTTAAACACAGCAACTATTATAAAATCCTAACACACAGCATTTCAATAGGTAATATATCAAAATCTCCAAGACTACACATCACAACAAATTAAACTTTAACCTTGGTTACTGCAACACTTATTAGCCAAAATTTGTTTCAAAGAATGATAAGCAATACAATGTTTCTAAGACCCCTTTAACTCCCTCTTTCAGTACCTTCTCTGGGCTCTCAACTTTTTATCTCATTTCTTTTACTGAACCAGATAGAGCTGTTTCCCTCTTTGTCTGTTCCCAGCTCCTTAATCCCTTCATACCCATCCTTTTCTATAGCTACTTCCTCTTCTTTTTTTCTCTTCTGATAGTTTCCCAGTGGTCTCTAATCTTTAAATCTGTTTCCTCATTTTTTTCTGTTCAGCTTAATTATAAAAAATATAGGATGATTATTTTCCCTAAAGGCAGACTGTCTTGAGTCTCACCAAAAAAATATGGGAAATAGTGCCACTCATTTTTCTTAAATTTCAGACATACAGCTACTAGGAATGTGGTAGCCATTTTGATTTAAAGCATTGAGAGTTCAGCCTTCCTGAAAGGCATACTAGCTGATAGACATTTTGTATTTGCAGAAAATGTGCCTAAATATAACCAATGTCTACGGGACATTTGCAGTATCCCATGTCACAACAGAAAGAAGATCATGACAACTGGCAATGTCTTCTTTTAGGTTGGCCTTTATCTGCATGATCACTCTCCTTGAAATGTTAACACAGTTCATACTTTACTACTATATAAAATGGGCCAGGATCTGCAAAGCCTGCAATGGAATAGCCACAACAGCGTGCACCCCTGAAACATCCTTCCTTGCTGTTGCAGTGCAACTTTATATGGAGACCTCTGCACTGGATAAATCATTACGGCACAAAAGAACATAAAACAGAGAATATGGCTTCACTAGGATTTAGTTCCAACACTTTCCAAGGAATTGTTATAGCATTTCTTCTAGAGAAAAAGATAATTTCTTCCTATCACACACACAAAGAAACTTCTGAGAAATTCACGTAAGCTTCTTGTAACTGTCTCCACATTATTGATTCTGTTTTTGTTCTGCGAGGCAATTGAAACACTAAGTCATCATTGCATGTTAGTCACAAAAACAAAAGGGGAGGTGAATCTGAATATGGATTCTGACCTGCTTTTTGTGTCTCTGAACCTCAAAAGAAATTTAAGCACTACCAATCCAAACCTTGAGTCCTATATGGTGGAATAACTATACCAAAATGCAGTCCACTGCAACATCTTTAATTCTGCTGCCTATAGAAATGCTATTGCATTGTAACACTGATATATGAAATGCTGCTATTTGCAATGCCAGTAATGCTAAAAATTTAATACAGGACTATACTTCTACTACCAAAGCGGAAGACATTTAAACAAAATTATGTATGAATGATGACAAACAGAGGTATAGAAGATATCCAGATTTTGGCTCTAAGAGTACTTCAGCAAAGTATTAGTGTTCTGTGCACATAAACATTAAGTAAACAATGGGGATGCCCGGTGTTTTTGGTTGAACCATCAATGAAAATATTAAAGGATATTGATATCTGCATGAAAACAGATCTAAGTATCAGTAATACTTAAAAAATTCTCAAAGAATTATTCATTGTTTTGACTGACATTTCTATGTTACAGCAAGATTCGAATAGTTAGTACTATTAAACACAGGGCATAGGACTAAATCAGAGTGAAAATTGTTAAGCAAATGCAAGGATGAAGCATCAGCCACGTCCCTGTTCCTGAAACAGAGGCATATACAAACACATGACTTTTCCACAATATTGAGTATTCTGTTAAAAGCTATTATACAGGAATCAGAAAGCTCTACTTGCTGTAAATTGAACAGATTTACATTAAAATAAGAGTTTTAAAAAAAATAGTTAGAAAGTACCTGAAAGAGTTACTTCATCCACCCTTCCACCTTCAGTTAAGAATCCAGAGATTGGTATAACTTGGTCCTAAAGACTTCCAGTGATGGAAATGCTACAGCTTCCCAAGCAATCTCTTGCAGTGTTTCTCTCTCCTCAGTGATAACAAAAGCAGAATTAAGTCAAAGAATATTTCTGGGCACCCACAGACAACATGAAATACTCTTAATGCAAAAAGGACTTTATATGGTAATATGTTTTAACAAATGTAAATGTTTCAGTTTCTAGCTACGTTCTTCAGCATGAAATGCAGTATTTCAAGAACTCTTTCCTATAGGAACTAATTAGCACTCTGAAATTTGAAATGCTTAAATGAATGATGATTTGTATTTTTCACATTTTTTGTTCTCCAGTACTATTCATGAAAGCAATTTTACTGTCATCAGTAAAATTTGTACCAGCTGCCACGAAATAGGATTTACTGAACATGATTCTGGGTTAACAAAGCTAAACCATTCCTTTAATTCATATAAAATAAACAACATTATTCCATATAAACTGTATTCATTATTTAAATACCATTAGATTGCATGAGAAAGAGGAAATAATTTCAGGGCATCATTTTGATAGCTTGTTAGAGTTATGAAGTGCCGATGATGATACATTAAAGAAAGGTAATTAAAGGAACTGGAGAAGTACTAGATGTGAATGTTTAAATTCTCTATACAGTAAACTCATTTTGTGTTATAATAAGCTTTGTCATTGAAAGTCAAATGTACCACCTGGCTCAATTATGTTATATATACATATATATATACACTATAGACCTATATACTATATGCATCTGCCTGTTGCTTGATTAACAGAGAGCTAGAGAATAGGAGTGTATTAGGAGGGAAACCTGGTCAGAACAGTTATGAGAGACTTCTTCCACATTGTAGTTACCACTGTAAGGCTATTTCTGAAACAGAGATCAGGACTGATTTGGGAGAGCACTGAAGTAGTTGGTAACTTGCCCCGCATCGACTTTTAAGCACCTGTGACCCTGAGACCCTGCTACACAGATAACCATGAAGCTTAGAATAGCATGCACAGAAGGTGAAGATTGTGAATCACTACGGGAACAGATCAATGGAAATGATAGGTGCTGGAGTTGTGAGCAGCAGAAGTCTTCAAGAACAGGTTAGTTTATATGAGTCAGGTATATAAGTGACGTCACAAATCCTCTGTTGTGACAGGGGATGCACTAGGTTACCGCAAAGGATCCCATAGTCCTCTTTTGTCCCAGCAGTGTGTTTATGTTGTAGCAGAGTGACAGGCATGGAAACAGCCTGAATTTTCAGGAAAATGGCCACAGATTATTGATGTGTGTTCTTGAAGAAGTGTTTTTCTCCATATTTTACCCAAGTGTAAACTGACAGTTTTACATTTTAATAACTGAATAATAGTTTTGGGACTTCTGATGGTTTAGAGCTTGTAGTTACAATATCACAATAGGCTCCTCAAGGGTGATGGGAGCATCATAGAGCACATCCTGGTACTGCTGATCATATTTAAAATCACACAGAGATTAAAAAAAACCTGAAAGCATCCACTTGCCTAGATGAGGCTGCTCTGGTTATCTGTATATAGAGTCAGTTTGTAGTCAACTTTTGTGGCCTCTACAGGTGGTGGAGGTCAGTTTCTGGTTGCAAGCAAACTAAGCACAGAGGAAAAAATGCACTGCTGAGCAAGGCACCTCATGACACACATCATCATCAGTCCTCAAGTTTCTTGGATGCAAGAATGGATTCCTTGTGTGAGGTAATGATTAGTCCATATGAGGCAGCAGGGGAGCTGGGTTTTAAGCTTCAAGGGGAAGGAAGTACAGTAGAAGGTAGCGATGAAGAAGATGAAGGCACACTACTTTCTGAATGTGTACGTGGCCTGGCACAAAATCAGGAGTTGCTGTGGCTAACTAATATTGTAAGCTGCCATTGGTTGCTGTGGGTAGAACTGAATAAAACCACCACCGAAAGTGGGTGAATTTGGGATCCTCTGTATGCATTTTCAGTAACTGTTGATGATTAGCCCATTAACTATAACCTAATATACAAAAACAATATAGTGTATAAAAATTAGTATTACAGATGTTCAACAGACGTGACAAGACTGATGGAATCCTAACTTTTAAACTGAACAAGGGATGTAGTTTATACAATGATATTAAATAGGGTTTTACATAGGATCTATTTTTTTCTGGAAGAGACTGTCTGACAGTTATACCAAGTGAAATTTGAAGTTTGTGCTCACAGATAGAATGGGTTTTTCTCATTTTGCTGCAGATGCTATTTAGCAGTCACTTTCTAAGACTAGGTTATCAGAGCCACAGCAGAGAAGAGCACAGAAAATACTGATCTGACTTATGTGAAAGTTTCCATTCCACTGAGGCTGAATTAAATAAACAAAATTCATTTTTAGAACATAACTATTAGCAGCCCTCACATTCTCAAGGATTTCTCTAACCTTTCTTCACTTACAGTGCTTGTGAGGGAATACTTTCATCCATGCTTACCTCCAAATTTTCTTGCACCTTGCTGTGAAATGTCTGTTACCAAACAGCTCTGGAGACAGCATATCAGACCAAATAGACCCAGAGAGGTTCTGACACCCCATGAGCTCTCGCTCTCAACCTAAGCCACGAGGAGAGGAGTCACATTAAATTTGTTGTAAACCTTTCCCGGATTCCTATGGGAGAAGTGATGCTGGTGTTGAAGGCTGCTCCATAAATGCAAACTTAAGGACTGTGGGCAGGTCCCTTTCACACAGAATAAGGCTAGTCCAAAACAGGCCAGTTACTTCTAAGAGGGCAAGATAATACTGAGAAAAGTGGACATCGTTCATGATTTACTTTTAACGTTGTGTTATACATTTTAAAGGCCTTTTTTGGTTTTGTTTGGGTTTTTTTGTTTGTTTTGAGGTTCAGATTATTTTGGTGCATTTCAGATAAATCGTCCTAGCAGAAGCAGGAAAGTAACGGCCATGTTGGGACCGTGTAGATGAAACGGGCCGCCG
>NW_010170014.1:30560-30771 GCF_000695765.1 Mesitornis unicolor
GGGCGGTTTTTTTGGCCAGCCTCCGGGGCTAATCTCCCGACGGGGGTATGCAGGTACCCTGCCGCTTTTCCCTTTCTCCCCTAAAACCCCCGCATTCTCTCGCTGGTGTCGGAGCCGGGAGAGCTGCCGAGGCGGTGCTCCGAGGCTGAGAAAAACCTTCAATGCCCTTTTCAAGCTCCAACTCTTCATCGTGGACAGAGGGAGAAAAACC
>NW_010170015.1:0-5242 GCF_000695765.1 Mesitornis unicolor
TTTTCCAACTGAGCGATTCTGTGATTCAGTGATTCTGTCAAATGTACTAGCCAAACTAGTACTCGTGAAATGTACTAGCCAAACTTCTACTTCCATAGAAAAGGTGTATTTTGCAATAGATGTACAATTTACCTAGAGAAAAAAGACCAGAACTCACTGACATGTCATTGCAAGCAACAGGAGGTTTATTTTTTCGACTATCCGTGAACCAGGACCAAAACTTTCATGCAATATTCAGTTTGCAGCATGAAAAACGCAAAGGAAGTCAGGAATCACTGAAGGGATATAGAAAGGAATGCTGTAGTCTGGATTTCTGTTTCTGCATCTGAATGTTTATATTACTATACTATGGCCAGTTTTCCCAGCTCAGCTATCTACAGATTTTGGCCTCAGTTCTGTAAACACTCCATTCTCATGCTTAAATTTCTTCATGTGAGTAATCCCTACTGAAGTCACCGTAACTATTCAGGTGCATAGTTACACTTGCAGATAAATGTGTGGAGGCTCAGGGTCTTGGAATGAAAGATTAAATGAATAAATGAAATATGAGTTTATAAGAGAAGCAGTCGTGCCTACCATGATTGCAGCTGAGTGGCTGCTATTTTACTCATGTATAATGGATGCCACATTGTAAAAACACATGGTGCTCAGTCTCTGTCTCGTCATCTCACTCAGCTTCTTTTTTCCCCTGAGAAATTTTAAGATTACCTCAGACAACAAGAAACTTTGTTCAATAGCATATCATTGCATCATTCTAATATGGTTTTAAAGAATACTGTAATAAGCCAGGGACTACTATTTCTTTTTTTAGGTTCCCCTCCAAGATGTTGCCAAGAGTCACTTTAGCATGTCAAGCTGCACACTCAAAACCCCTGCGAAGTCCCACATGCTGCACCATCAGAAGTTAATGTATTTGCCCTATGGACATCACACATGAAGGAAAGTCAGAAATTATTTTCCTAGAATGTAATAATGGATCCTGTTTGTGGTGAGGATCGCAGATCACATTATTAGCATTTAAAAAATCAGCATTAAGAGAGCCCATCTTCAGATGGAAGAGGGAGGTTGTCAGTAAGGCATCTATTTGAATGAAAAGTTACATGTAAAAATTTTCTTGTAAGTGCATTTGGCAATTTATTTCTTATTAAAAGAATAAAACAGCTTTAAATGCTGGAAAATGCAAAAGGTCCCAAAAATCACTAGAATATATACATAATTCTTTCCCTTTCTAGTCAGCTCCAAAATAATAAAAATGTTTTCATTGTTCTGAAAAGAGATACATGTTTTTCAAGACTTACTAATGATGCTCATTTTCCACTCTTGGCTCCTTAAATTCTAGGTCAAACCTATTAACTTCTGTGAGGTTTTGTGTGGCTTAGAGATGGTTTTAGGTAATGTAAAATCAGTACCTCAGATTTACAGTATTTTTAGAACAGAGCAGATAAATGTACAGTTACATGTAAAGAAGCTGTTCTGAAATAATTCGCCATGCTGTAAAAAAGAAAAGCTGGAAAGATTTCATCAAAAATATAATGCTTCTTAGAGAAGCTACCTGTAAGTCAGTCAGTGATGAAAGAAACTAGGAAAATGTCTTGGTAAGGGCTGAGGCTGGCTTTTCCAACAGATTTTAAAGAAAAGCTTTCTTCATTTCTATTGTGCTCAAAACTGGCACATCATCGGCTTTTATTTCCATAGGACTGTTTATCTGCTTTCACAATAAATGATAGTTTTTATTCCTTTACAGATGTTACATATGTAACACATTCATTTTCATAAATCGCAATAAAATCCCAAGAGAAAAGCATTGTTAGACAAGTGTTTATACTGAAAGATTGGGTATGCATATATGCAAGTGTGTATGCATGCACTTAGGGGGTTTTTACCACACAAGACATATTATCCAACATTACATCAATTTTTCTATAACTTATGTAGGGCAAAATGATATAGTAAGACTATATGAAAATTATAAGTCTCTTGAAATTTATTTCCCTTGAGGAAAATGATTGCTTAATAGAACTTCTCTATCCTGACTATAGAATCTTGCTTCCATGCTGGATTCCATGAAAATTAACTCATTATGGCTCAGGCATAAAGTTCCCACAGAAATTCAGATGCAAGACTGGCGCTATAATTCTCTCTTCAGTTCTTTAGGATAGCTAAATCAGTTCCACTTTTATTCAATGTTATAGTACTTTTCCACTAGGAACAACATTTATTACACTAAAATCCATGGTTTGGCATTGTTCAGGGTTTTAAAAAATAGTTATTTATTCAAATGCAAGTATTAGCTGCATTAAAACTGATCGCAATCCATTACAAAAGATAAAATACCAGCTGGAATAGAAAGGCCATGCACCAGCTGGCATTTTATAGTCTGCTCACTGGGGGCAGACTTGATTCACAGCTGATTAGGTCTCTAGAGATTCCCAAATTTGTCATCTATTAAGTGTTCTATTTATCACCAGAAGGAATAAAATCAACCTTTCCTTCCCTGTCCTTACTAATGTTAGGTGTACTCATGTTCAGCATGATAAGAATGTAAGCAGAATTGACAGCCAGTAGTGGGGAAGGTCAATTATCTTTACCAAGTTTTCTATATGGGTGGTTAGGTTTGGTTTGTGGTTTTTGTTATTGTTCCAAGTCAGCAGATCTACCCTCTTCAAGACTAAGCTAGGCTTTATTTACAACTTCTGTGGTTCAAAAATAGACACGACCACAAGCTGTTACAAGCTTCTCACAGAAGAAGATGGTTACTTGCACAAACCCTTCCCTTGGTCACCCACCTTTCCGTATATTCACGCTAGGAGTTAGGAGGCATTTCCTCCTAACCTCATGAAAAGTGAAGAATCCTTTTGCCAGAACAGTTTCTCAAAAAGGGATGTACAGAAAGGTTCATGGAGGCCCATCAGTCAGCACAGTCCATTTAAATACTGAAAAATCATGGCCTTTTGAGGTACATAAGCATACGTGATTGCAGTTAAACCCTAGCACTGTGGAGCGCAGCCATCGCTGTTAAACCTGCAACATCAGCTGGCAAGGTGCACAATTATTCTCACCTCTTGAGATGCACACCATCATGAGGGACATTGGAAAGAGCAGTGTTGCTAAACATGATGCTATTCAAAGACATGGGAGTTTTTTTCCCAACAAATTAGGACTATTTCTCTTATAAATCTATTCTGAAACCTTACAAACAAAAATAATATTAACAATCACTCTAAGCCTAATAACTCCTTCAACAAAAGATGGCTAAGACAAATTAATTTTCCCCTGGATATTTGAAAACATTATTTCTCTCTTAGGATAATGTATAATATCAATATTATTAAGTATTGATACTTAATTCAAAGCCTGATGGAACTGCTATTGTCCTTGAAAGGTATGAGAGTAAAGCATGAAATAAACCCTTCCTAAAGCCACTGCGTATTCCCCAATAATATATCCAATAAGTCACTGCCTGTCTTCTGCATGCTGGGGATAGGCAGGTTGTCTAAGCCACAGTTACACCGGATCTTAAGCAGTGCCATCAGACACTTCAGTGGGTTTGCTGGGCCTCCAACCTGTCTAGAGACAGTCACTAATTCAGCTTCAGCTTTTCATTTCCATCCTTTTACTTAAGGTTGAATTTATAAAACCTGTGCATCAGATAGCTTTGCTTTAATAATCCTAACTCCACAGAAGACCAAATACTAAGAGAGTAAACAGCACAATTTGTCAGCATGATACAAGGCTTTTTATTCCGAAGACAATTTGTGAAGTATATTTTAGGGAAGCTACTGTGGGGGAAAGGAAATTTTATGTTGCTGTGGCAACTCAAGTGAAAAAAAGGGATTCATGCAGCAACACCTATGTTCAGTGCAGTTTACGTTCAAAATATTGATTTCTTCAGTGAAGGAAAACAGCCAGACAATTTTATAGAAGGCGACTTCTGCTTCCCAACCCCAAAGTGTTAAAAGTTCAAACTAAACCAAAGCTTTTCTCCAGCACAATTACTTGAGGCTTTTCAAAAGAGGAACCAGTGTGCATCTGGCTGATGCACACTGTCTTGGTGAGTGAACAATATTATTAGATTTACTTCAAACATTTAGCTCTTGGTCCAACTAGTAGCCCATGAAAAAAGCTGGGAAATCTCACGATTCTGTTTATACTCCAGCGCACTCCAATCCTTTTTTCTCCCTATGGCCAAACTTCAGGCTGCCAAAGACCTCTTCCCTTAAGTAAGTTGCAGCCAAATCAGTATTAAACCCAGAAACAGAGGACAAGCCAGCTCTTTCCCCAGAGAATGGCATTTGTAAGGAACCCACAACACAAATAGCTGGAGAAGCATAGAAAACTCTCAGTTAACTACACAAGGGATCAATTAAAGAAAAGACTTTAAGGGGAAGAGATGATCTCCCACGATCAGTACAAAAATATGGTTTTTGATGAGAAAGAAAGTCTGAAACTAAAAGTGGAAAAAGCAAATGCAACAAGGAGCAGTGAAAGGACGAGGATGAAAATGGAAAGTCAGGAAGAAATAGAATTTTCAAGCAAATAAAGACAGCGATGTACGTATCGTATTACAGGTAACCTAGATGATGTGAAGACAGTTTTTTTAATTCGATGAAAAAGACTGAAAAACTACTAGAGGGATTTGGTGAAAAGAGAGGTAAAAAGGAGAGGGCAGGAAGTACAGAGATCCGTGTCAGCAGCTCTTTCATATATTGAAGGAAAGGTAACTAGAAAGCAAGGAGGATGTATGGAAGGGACCACAGTAATTCAAGAAGTAGCAAATACAGAGACTTGCATGCTTTGATGATTTCTTGTTTATAGCAGCAGTCTCTGGAGGCACGCTTGGTATCTGGGATATCACCAAGAATAATAGCTCCAGTTCCAGAGAGGTATGAGCCAGAGCTGTGGTGCTCCAGCCTCCCAAACCAGGAGCACCCCTGGCCCAATGATGCCTGGTGGGCAAAGCAATGGACACGTTTCAGTACTTTTGAAACATATAGCAGTATTTAGCATATTTAACACGCACTATAAAAGATGCAGACACTAACCTACTGTAAAATCCACATAGTCCTAAAGATGAGAATGACAATAACAAAAATCTCGCATGCACAGTCCGCGTCTCGGAACAAGTGTGTCATGGAGAAAAACTCATTGTTTCACTTTCCAAGAGTGCCTAGGAGTTCAGGGCTGGTTTTGCTTTGCTTTTTTTCTTTTCTGAGAACTCAAAAGGTTGTTTTGTGGAAAGAGT
>NW_010170015.1:5273-46378 GCF_000695765.1 Mesitornis unicolor
CCTCCTTCTTCACTGACACTTGAACACGCTGTTCCTGAAGCAGTAGCTCCTTTCCAGAGAGGAAATACTCTTGCAGCGCTTTTGCTTTAGCTTTCTCCTCTGATGCCACACAGCAGGTTTCATGATTTTGGGCTTTTTCTTCTCTGTTTTAAAAAAGGTACCTAGGAGTTTAAAAGAAAACAACAAACCTCACTTGGAATACTCTGTTACATATAGCTTTATTTCTAAATCAATACTAATTTAAAGTTATTAACCTAAGAAAGACTCAGCATTTATTACAGGGAAAATCCTTTCCTCACGGAATTTCCTTTTCTTTCTTGGCCAGAGTAAGTACTGGCAAATAATTTGGCCTTTTCTGATGAAGATCAGCTGTTTTTCACTGAACAATAAGCCATTTCCAGTTAGCATAGTTATTGTTTGAATTTCTTCTACTGTTTTGATGATGTTGTTGGTTGCATTTAATTATATCCCTGTGGAAACAAAGAGAGAACATCCTCCTTTCTCAATATATCTCTCTCACACACATGCTAGGAACCAGCTTCCTAATTACCGAGTAAGGCTATTGCTAATGACAACATAATCAAAATGTAGAAATTCATTTTTCAAACGCATGAAAAAACACCATCTGCATGCATCTTTTAAGTGAGACATTAAAAGCCTGACTCCGTCTGTTCCGTGGACATTAAAAATGTGTAAAAATGAGGGTTTTCCCTGGTGTCTTTGGCCAAAATCCCTCTTTTACCCACAATTGCTCAGTCTGTTCAGTTCAAATTATTCATAATACTACATATAATTTTTCTTTCTTTAATTTCATGTCATTACTTCTCATCACATTCCTTCTCAGCACTTAACCCTTTCCAGTACAAATTATTATGAAACTCATTTAATTATGATTCAGTTAAGCTTGATATGCTCAATTCTCTTTGTTCACTATTTTTGCTGGTTTTCTCTTCTTGTCTTTCAATCACATTCTGATAACGTATTTTTGGTAACAAGATGCTCAGAGCTTAATGAAATGGTTTCTGTCCTGTCACACAGGGAGAGGGACTCACTTCTCCTTCATATCTTCAGATAGCCTAAAGGTAATTCTCATCTCTTTTATTGCCATCCCATATACCATATAAGTGAGAGCTAAAGTCATGTCTCATTTGCTGTTCACTGTCACCTCCAGATCTCTCAGTTACCTCCAGTTCTTTTCAAGGCAGCATTTTGGGCTTTCCCTTTATCTGAGCTTTCACTACCCGAACTGTTTCACTCTTTGCCTATGTACTTATTTTTTTCAGTTACATCATTGATCTATATTCTCTCTGTATGTTTTCCCTCGAAGCCTTTATTATTAGTAATTTTCTCTGGGAACCAGTTGTACTTTAACATATCTTTTTTCTTACTAGTATTTCTATTTCTCACAGATTGGTATAATCTGCAAATTACATTAATAAATTTATAAGACTGGTCCTAATTGCCTGTGCATCTGCCCTTATTGCCTGCTGATTATTTGTGTTATTGCCTAATGCTTTAGTCAGCATTCAGCTCATCTGAACATAGCTCAGAGAACATGACTTTGGGGTAGATGCTTTGCTGGATATTTAGATTCTGCTTCAATATCCACTGAATGCAGCTGAAATATTTCAAGTGGCACTGATGGTCTCCGAGTCAAAAGAAATATCACAGCTGGGCTATATGGCTTGGTATTAAAGCTCTGAGCAGGATAATCAGGAAGAGTCAGATTGGTGGTAACGACTAGAGAAGCCTTTGGCAGAGCAGCATCTCTGAGAGTTCCAGGCTACACTGCAAATGAAAGGAATGTAACATCAGTATATTTTAGTAAAAGAAATGCCCAAAGGAATAACACTCTAGCTACCAAAACTTTGAACAGCTCTTTTCAATGTTTCTCTTTGAATGGAACGAAATTTCTTTCTCATTAGAAATCTTTTCCGGCCCCTGTGGACTACAAATTGAGTTGAAGTATCACCAACAATTTTGCACAATACACTCCTAAGAAAATTCTGTATCCAGTGATAAATGTTTCATAACCAAGAGGAAAAACAAATTGAGTGATTTTTTTTTTTTGCTCATATACTTTTTACATGCTATACTCCGGCTTCTAACCAGCATACCAATGACTTCTGATATTCTGTGTGCTATGTGTTTCAATTACACTTATAAATATGTCAAATCCCAGAGAAGACAAATAGTCTAAAATAAGGTAATTAATATGTCAAGGTATCCTTATAAATAAATATGTTTTTTCATAGCAGCAATTAATTACTCTCACAGCAACAAGTTTTCCCACTCTTTAAATTAGGACATTTCTTAATTGTTTGGAATTGTTGGCAAGCGTTTAGCAGTACAATCTGAGGAACTTCCTTCAGGCTGCAATTCCAGCCACAAGAGAGAAGAGTTGAAACTAGCAAGGAAAAACAACCAAGGACTCACTGAGCCACAAAGCATAGAATCATTCCCAAAAAAAGACAGAATTTTCTATAGCTTTTTGACACTTAAGTATCAGCAGGAATGCCTCCCACCTTCTTCAGAGAAAAAATTCTTGTCTCTCTATGTGGAGATACTTATGACAAAAATAATATCACAATGAACTTTGATGGATCAATTCTGGCAGAGATTAAATGTCAATATTGGTCAATAAGTGTTGTTTTTAGGAGTTTGTAACATTTTTTAGATTTACTAACTGAGATGCTTTTAAGTATCATTAATTCTTGACTGTAAAGTGAGCTAAGACGTTCTGAGGAAGGCAGATACATGTGGAAACGAATTTTATCCTAGACACCAAATTGCTCCACCATTCCAACAAATATTTCTGCCAAAATGTGTATTGCCAGCAATACCAAAAACCAGACCTGAGACAAATACCCAGCTGGGGCTCATTGCTCTCTGCTGCAACTGAGGAGTTACTTTCTTGTGGTTAATGTATTTACATTGAAAGGTAGGAGACAGAGAGCAAAGGGGAATATAATTATTTCTGTTTAGATAAAGGACAGATCCTTTAGACAAACATATCAAAAGGTCACTCAGAAAAAAAAAAAAGGTACATTTGTTCAGATGTAAGCCTGACCCTGCATCTAAATATCATTTAAAGCCGTTACAAAACCCAAGGTCATTTGAGGAACTTATGTCAAACCAAAATTCACTGTCTGTATACCTTTTCTTAGTAAGCTTGAGTAAAAGTTGTGGTAACATTTATTCCACCCATCAAAATAAGCCACCTAGGAACTAGAAAAAGTATAGTATTGAGAAGCAGTTATGAGAAACCAACGAAAGCTGCCTTCCCATGGGTTTGTGCCAGATAGCTGAGGACAAGCCTCAAGTGCAGCTTCTCCTCAAGTGGTGGCATTCAGAAAGGACCCTCCCAGCAGACACCAGCTTCTCTGATGCCTTATAAAAGCTCATACTGAAGCTTTTATCTCAAACAGGATTAGAGGAGCTTGCTACTTTATCCAGCCACCTATCATCCAATAACTTGCAAGATCTTTGGCCTTACTTCTACTCTTACTACAGAACCCACAGACACAGTCATATCAAACTAGCTACAGATGACTGTTTTAACCAGGCTACAAGGAGCACACATCACAGACACTTCATTATGGTTTTTCTTAGGTAAATGACAGGTGGGATAGTGGACAGGGGTTTTTGAAGGGACTGATAGATGTTTTCAGAACTTCTTTCCTTTCCCCAGCCCCAAAAGAAATGGTAGATAAAAAGGCAGGGAAATGGAAATGGATCTCATGTTTGCTAAATCACTCTTTCTCTCCTATCCCACCATCACTGCCACATATCTAAAGCAAGAAGTTTCTATATATCTGTACATTGTGAATCTAATTTTCTCCAGAGACAGAATCTAGTTAATTGATTTTAGATTTTTACATTTCATCTAAAAGATGAAAGTTTTCACATCAGGCTTCATTCCCCATGCAGCAATGATCTCTGGATCAGCAGTGGCCTTGGACCCAGCAATGGAGGATCTCTGGTTAAATGAGGATTAAACAGTTACTTCTTTTCCAAGTTTTATCAACCAACCCAGTGAAATTAAGGGCCAAAAGTATGTACAATAAATTAAGGATGTTTTTGCCTCTTTACCCTTAACTCATATTCAACAAGGTAACCCATTAAGTATGGTTTTTGTAGTTAGCTTAAGACAATTAAAGTTGATCACCCATCAAATGAAAGAATTTCTCACTGTTCTCCTAAACCCAAGCTATAGACTTGAGCCCCTGCTCTCTGTCAGCATCATCATCTGTCCAGGGGTGCAGGGAGGTGCAGCAGCTCAGATTCAGCTGATCCCTAACCCCACAGAAAGCTTGTCAGCCAGATCAGATCTGATTTCTGATCTGCATCTTTGTGAAATCACGTAATTGCCCCTGTCCAAACAAGGAAGGGCATGGGAACAGGCAGATGAAAGCAGGGGTGGGGGGAATTACTCCATTTGGCAACATCACCATAGGCTGGCTGAATTCACATTTTAATTATTCCTCACTGGGATGTAATCCCATAAACCAACATTAAAACTCTTATTTATGTGGTTTCTCATCTTAAGATGAGAGCTAAGTGACATGCATAATAATATGAATATGACATATGTTCATATAACTATATGAACAATATTATGCTGAATTCTAACTTCATCCCAATTTTTGCCTTTCTAAATCTGATATAGTATTACTTGTTACAAGCTTACAGTTCCTGTGATTGAACTTCTGCTGTACGCACAGGATAGCAACTCCCAGGAACATATCCAGTTCCAAAGGAATGAGATAAGAAGAGCAGTTAATAGATTTTTCTTACTAGCCCACTTTTGAAGTGGTTAGTGGGAGTTTCCATTTTCCTTTGCTGTCTGCCCATAGAAGAAAAAGAAAGACTGAGAGAAAAAGTCTCAGATGGCTACCATTGTCCAAGCTGGTTTTACAGAATAAATAAAACTGAGAATGTCTTGGTGGTATTCAGCGACTTTTAGTTGGTTCAGAATGAGGACTGTCTATTCCACAAAAATCTATATTCTCATTTTGGGCTGCCTCAACCAATTTGACTAATTCAGGCCAAAGTAGCAAGGTAACTTGGGAGTTAAGTTGGAATAGCAGCTCACAGGGAGCCTGGGGCTGAAGCCACACTGCCCAAATTAAAATCCACATTGCAAGAATAGCACTGCTATTCTAACCTGTGGTTAGAACATACCTCTTCTGTTGAATTTTGGAGGAAAAAAAGGAGATACACCTACTGCAGGCAGCCTTTCGTCCAAGACAGAATCGTATTAAAGACTTCACTTCCATATCTGTCACTGTAACATAATCTTTGCTTAAATGATTTGTCATTTGTAAGTCCTAATTTCAGATGTCTTTTTCATCTTAATTCTATATGTGCTACATTCACCTACTGCAATAAAGAGATTAAACTGTAAAACACAGTTGTTTTAAAATGTTATTGTTTAAGTAACTGTGGAGGAAAGAAGAGAGTGATGAAGGGTGTATGCATGTATATGCTTTCTTTTCATACCTGTGTCTAGCTGCTACGAAGCTGCAGCATCCTTCTGTGGTGCCAGGGCAGTACAAGGGAGGGGTCAGACACCCTCCTGCTTCATCCGAGGGCTCTGGTGGGCTCTGCATCTGGTGACAGGAAGGCCATGTTCCCATCTAGTTAAAACAGACTTCTATAGTCATCGGTGGCTGAGAACCCTGCAACACTACCAGCAAAGCAGAATATTCACCAGAACAGCAAAAGAAGTTTGTTCCAATATTTCCATCTCAGTATGTCCGTAGAAACACACACAGGACTTTCACTGCCCTTGAAAGAGGATCAAAACGTTGCTACCTCTCACTCCCATTGTGTTTGAGAGGGTACCCAAACCAAGGGAAGATCTCATGTTTTGAGGATTAATTGCCAGCAAGGCAGCTAAAGGATTAGTCTTCGATGGGTGGTGATTATTTGCTGTTGATCGGTTTAGTTCAGTGCTTTGCAAACAACAAATGCAAATGCACGGGCAGACATTTAATCAGTTTGTGATGATAAGAAGCCAACACAATAGTTACCTGGAAAGGAGGGGTTTTGCATGGGTAAAAATTTGGATTTTTATATGCATATTTTTTTGCTTATAAAACTGCAAGAAAGGAAGATACTCAGAAACTTATGCTAAAATGATGTTAACTTCAATTTTTCCAGAAACTGTTCAACAAGATCTCACAAAAAAGGTGCTTTTCTGTGACTAAATATGGGTGATTATAATCTCTACATCTAGGCAAAGAGACGTTGTCAATATAGTCAATTTTCATAGGTTAGATGGCTTTTATCTCATTCCTGTAGTAGCCACCTACATTTGGTCAGATTAATCACTCAGTTGACCACGTTGACCACATTTCCTCTGACTAATGGAGAGTTGGAAAATTAGCTCAGATGCAAACACCTACATTATGGATGGTTAAAGTTTGCAAGATTAATATTCATTTTTTATATTCAAACTTGAACTACCAAAGCAATTTTTTTTATCTTCTGTATTTTTTCCTACTGCTCCACTGCTCCAACAAAGAGGACTATCTAAAATGTGCTCTCACTATTGCATTCCTAGCTCAGCTTTATACTCATTTGGCCATTCAAGACAGTGAATGGGAAAGATTACACAGGAGCTCAGTAATTTACTCCTAATGCCAAGGTTAAACACCCCTTCAGTCCAGAAGAAAACTCTATTAATGCTTTGAGAAAGGTCATAAAGAGAGCATTAAATGCAAAACATACAGTTCAAAGAGACCACAATTCTGTTCCATTACAAATTGTACTCTTCTTCGGATTTCCTTTGTCCTGCAAAACAGACAACTTCTTACAATCAATCTGCAATGTCTCTCTTCACTTACTGAAGCTAAAATCTACCTCCATGCTCAGCAAGATGGGCAAAGAGATGCTCCTACAGGCTAAAGACATAAAGTCAATAACGACAGAAGGGAGAATGGGAAAGAAACCAACCTGTGCAAATAAGTAGGAATACTGTACCGGCAGATAGCTGCAAAATGACAATCCAGAATTTGGATCAGCTGATTTTACAAAATACTTCAAGGATGTCAAAGCTTTTAATTAATTATTATAATATGTTCATCAGTCTTACAGTCTTACTTTGGACCAGGGACAAACATTTATTATTTGTGGAGTATCTAGCACCTGGGAGCAATTAACATGAGGCTTTTTAAGTTTTGGTCCTACTGCATTGTAAAGGTTAACTAATGATAGCTCAAAACATGAAATTTTGCACACTCAGTTCTGATATGGCTCATGGAAAAACTACAGGAACAGGCGTGCATGTGGCTCACCCCTCTCGCTCCCCAGTTTGATTCTTTGGGTGAGTCTATTAAACAACATGTGATGGACCATTAAGCAAGTGTTCAGTAATTTTAATGGCTCTGCTCAGCAAGGTTACTTACAGAGGCTGATTCACTTCATATATTTTAAATACAGATTAAATATTTTGGTTTTACTTTCACTGGGTGACTTGATCAAACCACAGGGTTTCCCATTCACTCTAAAATTTTGTTCTTGCTTGCTTTAAATGCTCTTCGCTGTGTTGTCATTCCAGACACTCCCATATTCTGGGAGAAACAATTCTGGGCAATATTTTATTTTCCAGTTTAACTGGCTGGATTATCTGTTTCTCTTAAAGCATTCTTATGCAGTTTGACATTTGCAAGAAGATCAAGAAATTCACAGCTGAAAACAAAATCCCTTGGACTGAAATTTAGCTCCCAGAATTCAGCAAAGCTAAAGAAAAGATTTTTTTATTCAAGGTAGAATTAGAATTTACTCAACTATTTTGCTTTTTGATTTATGCTGCCTGGAACTGAATGGTTGTACATAATGAAAATAATTTCTGGAGCAATAGCTTTATAGCTTCCAAATGTTGCCAGTGTCATAAACAGTGACATTTTTAAGCCGTTGAAGGAAAACCTCAAGAACAGAAAGCTCCAAATTTCTCAGACTAATCTTATTCAGACAGATCTCAAGCCACAGCCAAATTCAGAATTACACCCCCAGTAAATTCAGGCCACTGTTTCTCAATAGCTACTGCCTTCCTAATTAGGACTCTTTCAAATGAGGATGAAGGCAGAAATGAGTCTCCATTAAATGGCTCAGACTACTAATGTGTTTAAAGTTAAGAACGGGTGGTGTACATCTGCTTTATCCTTATTACCAATATCTTGAAAATAAGCCAATTATTATTTTAAATAACTTACAGTCTTATCCACCCCTTGTCAGCTTCTAAGCTGAGAAGAGAGAGGGAGAGAAAGAGGGGGGGATGGAGAGAGAGGGGGAGAGAGAGACTGTTCCCTTTGATTCAAAAAAAAGCTGTTAGAGGTATCTTTCATCTAAGAGATGAATCAGGAGGAACTTTCACCTAAGCTGAGCCAAAGGTTTGGGTGAGGGTTTTCCCATCTATTGCTGACAGCAAAAGCCACTGGAGGAGTAACTTCTCTCTGACATTAAAAAAGGAACATACAGAAGAGAGAAAATGCACTGCACTCCCGTATGCACAAACCCTCTCCATTTCATGGCTCCTTTCCAGAGCTGATTTTTTATCATAACTTTAAAGAAACTGCACCCACCCCACAAAGCTATGTGCATTTTGACCATGTACACCAAACAGCTAAAAGCTGCTCCACACCCTGTTATAGCAAATATTTCTTTAAAAACAAGAATCTGATTAATCTTCTTTTCTTGTCATCTTTGCTTCCTCTCTCCCTCACCCACAGGTACATTTCTTAATAGCTCATCCTATGCAGGTGATGGTCTGCATCACTTCTGTGAACACACAGTTTATCCGGAAGACTCTCTTGGTAGTCCTCCTGCTTCAAAAGCACGACCAGTAATTACCTGGACCTGAGAAAACAACACAGTGATATATCTGCTTCTGTGCACCTCCTGTGCCTACCCATCATTTCCAGCTGGCAGGAGGGAAGGCAAGAGGGGAGAAATGCAGAAGTACAGGTTAGGCTGCAAAAAGCAGATGGCAGCACTGCTGGCACACACACCTTATGTACTAAGAGGAACTGGGTTTGTTTTGGGAATGTGAAGAGAGGCCAAACCACTGTATACATACCAACCTATAAATCTAGGCAAATAATTTCTCGCAGTTCCAGGAACACTTATAAATAAATGCAGCTGTACAGTAAAACTATACCCGTCCCATGAGGGAAAAAGTTTATCCACACAAGGGAAAACCAACATATGTAACTCTGTCTTTACAGTATAGTACCTGCTTTATACCAAGATTTCTGCAGAAATTTGTTTCTTGTACTCACCAAGGGTTTGTAGTAGCGCTGCTGCTGGGAAAAGGAAGTAGAACTGATGCTTTGTTTCACCTACGTTCTGATTATTCTGTGGGTGAGGGGAATGTGCTTCAGCTCTCAGAAGAGCTGAATAAAGATCTTTCGTATCCCTCAGTTTCTTCTTCTCTAGTGTGGAATGGCGCAGAGACAAAATAAGTAGACTTTGGGCAGAAACAGTGAAATATTATCATTCCTCTGAGACAGAATTAGTTTGGTGAACCAGAAATCATGTTTTCCTTAAGATGGACTCAACAACCAGAGTGATGTTGCTATTTAGTATTTTAGTTTTCAATATAACTTTGTTTTAAATTCACTTATTTTAGTACTAAAGCTTTGGGTTGCTGAGTTGGTTTCTTTTGTTTTTCAGCTATTTAGGCTAAAACTATTCACTGGGGCAACTAAAGATTTGTAGGCAATTTAACACTTCACTTTCAGTAGCTGAAGGCGTTCTTTTCTAATGAAATATTTTGCCCAAATGCTCATCACCTGCAATTGAATGCTTTTGATTGCTGAGCTGATCATTCGTACTGTGATCTATGCATGCAGTTATATTTCTCCTGCTAAATACATATTTGCAGAGCTGTTTCATAGAAGGTATACATAACAGTACTCCTACATTATTCCTACTCAAAGTTGCATAGGAACGAGATGTCTTATGAGAGGCGTTAAAGTGATGCACCAGTCAGGCAGAGGAGAATTTCAGCATAGCAGTACCTGTCTTGGTGCAGTACTACTTTGACAGTTCAATCTCCCAGAGTAAAACGGCAGACAGGAACTGTACCATAACTCTTCCATTTGGGCTTCAAAAGGCCCCTTTTAAAAGGATTCTGACACCATATACACATGCACATGTCAAGGAGCTGCACTAACCTCTACAGAGCTACAGATTTGGAAGAGACGAGGTGACCACACTACCTTGAAACAACCGGTTATTCCTCTTTCTCCTTTCCTACTGATTTTTATTAGTATAATAAATTTTGAATGAATATTAGAATCATAGGATCATAGAATGTGTTGGGTTGGAAGGGACCTTTAAAGATCATCTAGTCCACCTCTCTGCAGTGAGCAGGGACAATGCTACTAGATCAGGTTGCTCAGAGCCTCATCAAGCCTGACCTTGAATATCTCCAGGGACGGGGCCTCCATCACCTCACTGAGCAACCTGTTCCAGTGTCTCACCACCCTCACAGTAAAGAGCTTCTTCCTAATGTCTAATATAAATCTACCCTGCTCTAGTTTAACACCATTGCCGCTCATCCTATCACTTCACAACCTTTGTAAAGAGTCCCTCCTCAGCTTTCTTGTAAGCCTCCTTCAGGTACTGGAAGGCTGCTATAATGTCTTCCTGGAGTCTCCCCTCCCCTCTCCTTTCCTCTCTTCTTTTGTTACTATATCAGTGTTGATTATTTAAAAACAATTGTGAGCCTTTTGCCTCTGTCTCTTTGTTTTACATCATATTAGTGCAGCACATTTCCCACTTCCCATCTCTGCCCAGCTCCTTTCAGTCCACAGGGATAGCATCCGAAAATTAGCATCTCAAAATAAACTTCCAGCTTTCTGTGTATGCTCAGGAACAGCCAAAAAAAAAATAAAAGAAAAAAAAAGAAAGAAGTTTCATGTAACACTTTGCCACTTTCTATCTTGGAAAAAAGTCTGATTCCTTAAGCTCCCTGACTGCATCAAGAGGGCCCACTGCATCTGTTAAACTCATTGACTGTGACTACTGCCTTCATATGAAGCAAAATCTCAGCTTTATGAGCTTTAACTTGTGTGAAGCCCAGCAATAACGTCATCAGAGCCCTGTGGGTACGGCAGGGAGAACAGACAAGGATGACATGCCGTAGACGTTGTGGGACCAGGTCCAACAGGGCTATGCGCTCCATCTAGAACACTGCCGAGCCTCAGCGCGATCCAAAATACCATTCATGTTACAATATTTTCAGCTGCCAACCACTGGTAAATTTATTGACTGTCAGGCTAAAAAAATACAGAGAAGTCAGCCATTTATTTTATTATGCTTTTAGATGTCCATTACAATGGTAAAATATAGTACGAGAAAAAATACCTTCCCTCCTCTCTTGAGGGATATTTCCAGATTACTGGAATGGCTTGACTGCTCTTATTTGGATAATTCTTGTCGTGTACGTGGACCTATACAGTATGTCGCATACGAAAACACAGCATGGATTTATGGATTTTTGAACAAGAGGTCTGCTTCAAAGAGAGGTCTGCTTCAAGGCTTCCTTGGCCTTCACACAAAAATACAGGGAAGAGAAATAAATTCTGTTGTGCTTTTACTGCCTCAAGCACAACAGATAGCCAGTTAATGCATAATTACAGAACCTTAGTAAGAAAAAAGATCATCCTCTGACAGTCCAATTTTAATTATGCTCCAACCAATGACTGTTTTCAACACTGACTTCAACTGGAGAAAGGCACATGACTTGCAGATTTCATTACACATACAGATTTAGGGACCAAGATGAGACCTTGAGTGTAGTTAAAGTTACACCCTTTATTCTTCCAGTTAATTCATGGTTGCAAATACTAACCTGAGGGGAGATTAGATAAGTTCTTTCTACAAGGTATTTGGGCTATTTCACTATATCCATGAATGAAATTCCAGCAATAAAAGTGATTATCAACTTAAAAATCTTGTGGAGGACGCACTGCTTGGCACATCAAATTGTAAAATCTCTAATATGTTGCAATAAGCAGCCAAATGCTGCTGTAGCAACACACTACTAAAAACAGTCTCCTTTTTGAAAGGTGTAAACATAAACAACAGACTTTTGCCACAACTGTACTGGCTGATCTAAGTAACCAATGCTTTTTCTTTTTATTTTTCTCTAAATCTGTTCACCCAGAGGGCCCAATTCTCCAGTGATTGCCACCACTGTAATTTAACTGACTTCAACAGTTCAAGTTCCTCCATCGACAAATGAGAGCAGAATCTAATCAATGGAGGAAACAAGAGTTTCCACACAGAAGAACATATCTGTCCCTCAGCATACAGGGAGAAGTTTCAACAGATTTCTTTCTCCCAGATTCTAAATAAGCTTAACCTTCTTACAATGTATTTTTTCAGCTTGGTCAGAAAGCTGTCCAGTTTACCAAGGCCAATGAGGTCAATCAAAGTCATTGGGGTTTTTTTGTGTGCTGAAAGAGGACATCAGAATCCTGAGCTTTAAAAATATATTCAGGGAAGAATAAATTTCATAGATGAGCAAATTCACACTCTTGTTTTCATTGTTTTTAGCTTTTCTGAAAGTCTATTTCCACTCAGACTTGTGCTGTGTGTTTTACAATATTTATATTTCACTCTATTTCTTGATTGTGAAAAAGACCACAAAAGGGTGGTAATGCCTTCTTTGAACAGTTGCTACTGTTGTTTAAGGAAAAACAGAAAGTGAGCACATCTTCATGGTATGTGGGAAGATGAATGCAGAAGTCTATGCTAAGCAATGGCTCTAGTTTCCCACTCCTGGCAAGTTGGGAAGATGTTTTGTACATGCCAGAGTTGGTTGAAGGGAAAATCTGGATTCAAGACAGCCCCACACTCATGGTGGTGGTGGAGCTGCGTGCCCAGCAGGTCTCTCTGGGAAGTATCCAGGCCCTGACCTCAGCACCATCTGCCATCAATTCAGACACAGCTTTGTGAAGTACCTGCCCTGCCATCCATAACACAGAGGCAAACCTGAGGCACATTTTAGGTTCATAGAACCGCTATTTCACAGAATAACTTCAGTTAAAAAATTTCCAAGGAGAGTTACATTCAGGAAGAGAGTAGAAAACACCTCCCATCTTGGGGTCAGCCAAGAAACTGATCTACAAGGCAGCTTTCAGAAAACATTGTGATGGCTACAATAAGGCTATTTTTCCTTCAGAGTTGGGCTCCATGGAGCCAAATTTTCCAAAGATTTCTCTTTTCTTTCTGGCATCATAAGAACTGAATTTTTGAAAGAGTTTATCAAACCATGTGTTATCCCTCTTGCTGTTGAATTTTCCAGATGCAACATTTCAAAATGCCCTTCAGAATCCTGCATGTAGCCCTGGGCCTTTTATCTATGTTTTCTCACTTTTGCTTTTACTCTTCTTATTCTGTGTTCCATATAGTTTCATATTTCTGACATCTGGGCTTTTCTGGGGACCTTTGCAATCATATCCATATTGTGCAAATAAAGAAGTTACCTGTGAGGAAAAAAGACAGAAATATCTGTACAAATCCTGCAAATTATCCAGAGAATCTTGAGGAAAATTTGGCCCCAAGACTCTTTTGACTGCACTCACGCTGCAGGTCTGTTTTCTCCTGGGGCTGAAAATCAAATTGCAAAGAAATGCTGACTGATCTGACTTTGGCTAACATATGTTTCTTAGAACCAAATATTATTATCTATATATTTTATTGATTAATATTTAAAATATCACAGATGGCTAAATACTGGCTGTTGAATTTTCAGTAATTTAGACGTATTTTCAAGCTTGTGGTTAGGATAGGTTTTACTCTGTTTTGATCTGAAAAGCTAGAAGCACTACAGCAACTATTATCTGCCTATAAGGTGTACATTTGTCTGTTTTCATTATAACAGTTACATTCTCTAGTCTAGATTGTAAAATCAAAAGCAAGGGACATGTATTGCTTAAGCAGACAAATGCATATATTTTGAGCTCTCAGCTGTGAGACATCCAACTCTTGACTTGGGCTGGACAAACATAAAGAAGGAGTAAATGTATGCCTAGAACTTGTGTATATTTATTCCCTTGTTTAAGAGAATGTTCTACAGGCATGATTCTGCATTTCATATGTACATACACATATTCGATATATATAGATTTGGATTTGGTATACTTCATCCAGGATCACTTAGGATCACGGCAAGTTTTGTCAGTAGTTAAGGTAATGCTGCAGTTGCAGGGCTCACGAGAAATATGACAAAAAGTAACAGTAGAAAATGGATTTCTTGACCTGTCACAAGAGAACACAGGAAGAATCAGCACTAGGGTGTCTGCCTCAGAACACATTCTGAAATGTTCATCTTTGACAACAAAAGTGTCATCTCGTTCGTGTACTCATTTCGGGACAATTAGGGACATCTCCTAAGGTTGTCCCTCAGAAATCTTTATTCATTTCCAAGAAACTGCAACAGAGAAAATAAATGCCCTGAAATGTGTTAAGTCACTGCACACAACTGAAACTGGCTCCAAAGTCATTAGCTAAAGGACTCTGGACTCTGCAAACTCATTTCTCATGAAGTAACCAATATGTCCCACAACAGTTGCACAATGATGAAAAAAATGGAACTGAAATTGTCACCTAACAAGGGAAGTCTCAAAACTTAAACAGGACCTGTACCAGAGAACATGCTGCTGCAGAAAAAAAGAATTAGCAATTTATGAACTTAACATAATTCATTTCATTAGTCTTGCTTTCCCATTATACTTCCTCATTCTCACTCACCCCAGCTAATACAAGCATTGTCAAACAGTCTGTAGGGCCACTTAGACACCAGATTCTCTGCAATTACTCTGGTAAAGGATAAAAGTTGAATAATCTGGAACTGAAAAGCTCAATATCCCATTATCAAAGCTTTTACCCAGCCAATACCTTATGACATGGGATTATCCTAAATTTATCAGCAAATAAATTGCTGCCTTTGCCTGAAAATACTAAAAAGCAAGAAACACAAAAGATCATTTATATTTAGAACAGCAAAATCAGCTGATAAGTCTTAAACATGACTGGCTTCATAGTATGTTGTTAAGGACCTGAAAATCTTTCGCTCTCTTTTAAAGAAAACCCCATTTGAATACACATAGCAGTTAAACTGCCTAACAAGATTTATGATCAAAGCAAACGTGAAATAATTGCTGGTGGTTTGTGCAGCAAAGTGCTTCATACAAATAAAGGCAACAATATCAATAGAAACTAATTTGGTTCAAAATGTAAGGAAACAGACCTCACGGGGGGGAAATAAAAAATGTATGCATTCATGTTACCAGTTCACAGCTATTTTTAAACTTGCACTGTGAAGTGACAGCACCGGCAGAAATCAGTTTTCCCAAACAGTACGCTGTTTGTAAATGTGATCTGGGTAGTAAGGATTTCAGATTCTGTTGGACATGCTGACAGTCCTATGGATGAGTCCTCAGCAAAGATGTCCCAGGGAGGGGTAGGGTCGGGTAGGGGAGCAGACACGAACAAACAACAACAAAAGAGGGAAGTCCACCTCTGGGAGTAAACATCTAAATTAAAACAAATGCCAAAACTCATCTTGCCTTAAGTTGGATCACTCTTTCTGCAAATTTCTGCTGTCATTATGACAAAACCTGACTGTTCAAGAAGAAGGCATGGCAGGAATTGAATTGCCTTATAGTCATGGCCCTCCCATGTCTAGAGAAACAGCTTCAACATGAGTTTTAATGCCATTTTAGTTTTTTGCACTACTCTAAATAGTGAAATAATTTCACAATAATGAAAGCAAGCTTAATTTTTAAAAAGTTATTTGTATTTTATAAATCAACATTATATTCCAAGAGTTTCCAGGTACATTGTCATAACTCAGATGTATCATACGTGAAGACTACAATAAATTAATCAGGAAGGTCACAAATACTTTGCAAAGCAAATACAAATGAAAGAACTCATTGTCTGTAAAACTTTGAAAGGTTATCTGTAGTCCAGACATCACCTGGATTTAAAGATCAGTGTTATAATCTTCATTATCTACATTATAGCATTCACATCTTGCAGACCTGAGACATCAAAAAGGACCAGGTTCTTCCCCTGACCAAAATTCTTGCACTCCAACAAATTCTGTGTAAAGAATGGTGAAAGTCAATATCATTCGATTTACAGGATGGGGGGTGAAGGAAGTTGTGACTCACTGTCACTGACTACTGAACACTCACAGCTTGGCTAGTAGATGCTTCCCCGTTACTGACCATGTACTTTTTGGTACTCTGATATCCTGTGCAGGAAGGATGGCTACTGAAATGCTGACAGTACTTGAAACACCTGACACAGACAAAAAAAAAACATAACAGGTTTTTAGAAGCCTTTTTCATATCCAAAAAGAACAACCATGATAGTTTTGCTGCACTGAGAAGTTCACTCTTGCTAGCAAACAATATCCATTCTATGCACATCCGCTGAAATTTATGGTATTATCAAATTTCACAGCATTAATTCACTATAAGAAGATCCAGCTCTAAGACTTAATGTCATGCATCTCCTAACCTGTGAAAGGCAGCTTGGAATAACTCCAAACCACATATTTCAAGCCTCGAGAAACCACTTCTGGACACCAGCTCTCTCCCCTCCAACTTGCTCTGCTATTCCTGAGTAAGCTCGTAGCATAACTAAACAAAGGCCAACTACAACCTCATCTAATTGATGCTCACAATCTAAACTTGGAACAGTCTGAAATCATGCCAGAACACAAGACTGAGCCTTTTTAGCAGCACAGATGATCCTCTATCTGCAGAGGGAACACAGAAGATGGTTTCTCATCTGGGGCATATCTGCAGCATTTGACTATGAGTTACATGATCTTATGGAGATATGAGACATTTACTAAAAGAGATGACAGGAGCAAAAGGTAATTTACTAAAATGTTTTCAGTCTTCCTGGAGTTATTCCATGAAATACTGATGAAGTAACCTGACTTTCATTTGGCATCTATTATTTTGGTGTACCATATGAGTTTTTCTTTATTACCTACTATATGAACTATTTAGATTATAATAATGCAAAAGCCAGAAATCTGTAATGACACAGAGAGCTCTCTTTCAGACATACAATCATGCCCTTCTGTAAAGGGTAAGGTGAAGTACTTCATGGGGGAAGCACGTAGCTGAAGATGAGCCTCAGCACAGAACAAATTACTAGTGAACAAAAAATAAAAGAACATTCTGAAGACTTTTTTTGGATGTTCACTGTCATAACAAATACAGGTGGAATCCATCTGCCCTAATGTATGCACAAAAATGACAGATGTTTAAAGATGAGTGTGTCACTCTAGGTTCCCTTCATATAATCAGTAGTGAGAGACTCTCACCTCCTGAGAGCAATTCATTTCATCTACAGGTCAAATAAATCACTGTGTGGAGGTATCTATCTCTCCTCATAGATTATATAAAAAGAAATTATTAGGTCAGGCTAAGACTTAAAACGTTTAGACATCTATATTTAAGTAATTTGGGATTTCTCACGAATACTGAAGAGTGTGGTAACGCCACGTTCAAACAAGACTGAGTATCAGGTTGGCAAGAAAACTCTAGCTCTTTCTGGTGGATGAGAGAATTGCAGTAACTCAGTGTTTTGCTATTACAGCAATACACAATATATCCCAGAGTAAAACACCTGTGTCAATGGAAAAAAAATCACTGACATTTTCAGGATAATGATTTAGTATTTGCTGCTTTGCCACAGAAGAAATATCTGTAGCAGAGGCACACAACTTCAGATTCCTGCCACTGGTTTTCAGGAGATGTTGCCATGACCCCACATAGTTGATGGCTTCGTGTTCCTGTGGCAGAGCCTGTATTGTTCACCATTCCTCTGGTCACCAGCAAGAACCATGTCCCTGTTTCCAGAGAAAAGTGTTGTAAAGGTGGACACAATCCGCTAGTTCCTGCTCTGTGACTCTTGTGAAAATTACTAAGCAGACCCCTATAAAAACCAGTGAACCTCAGAAAGTAACCAGTTATTTGCAAAAAAAAATTTAAAAAATTAATACCTGTACTCTACAAGGAGGTCAAAGATCATTTCAGGAACTGATCTACAGTTGTAGAGTGGATTCCTAAGAAATTAAGGACACTCACAACACTCAACGTCTCCTGAACACAAGGCACATTTCTTTGACCTTGCCCTCACTAACAGTAATGCATAGCATATGTGTTAAAAAACCACCAGAAATTTTACCACAAGTGCTTCTCTGCCCTACTCAAGGAGTAGATGAGTGTAACAGATGTTAGTCATGTTCTTTAAAATGCTACTGGGAAGCACTCACATACTATAGTAATGAGTATGGTATAAGAGTCTTACTCAGAATAATAAAACTACACCAATTTCAGTGCACATTTTCCACAGAAAATATCTTTCTACTGCTTATTTGTCATATCTCGTGATGGAGGATTAATAGTAAGAAAGGTTCTCAAAGCGTCATTAGGTTTAGTGAGCAACAGGTGAAGGAGAAGGAGTAAGGTTCTCAAAGAAAGGCCAAGACTTGCATCATCTCTTAAGGCTTTCTCTTAAGATACACAAATCACAAAGGTAAATCAACTATTCATCATGTTGCAAGAAGCAGCAGATCAGTGCCTACTGCCCAGATGCCCTTCTCCTCCAGAAAATAATGAATTTCAGGTGAGAATATACGAGAGAACTACTACTACTACTATTACTGTTTTTTATATCTTCCACTCTCAGACCAAAAGAAGGGGTCCAGGTTTAGAGAGCAGACACAAATAAATACAAGGTTAAACTGATAAATACATAGAAATTATGCCATTTACAGATGTTCTATCATGCTGGGGAAAAAAGTAACAGAAATAAAGTTTTAGAGCTGCTAGGAATGGATTTGAGAGAAGTAATGCTGAACTCTAGTTCTGGAAGAAAAAAATTAATATTGATAGAGGAGGTGGGACCAGATAATCTCCAGAGATTCCCTTCAAGCTGAATAATTCCCTGATTCTACATGAAAAACTACAAGAAAGTCCTAACTAAAGTGAAGGTTATGTTCTTGGTGACAAGGAGCTTCTGGAAAACCACACATAAACCTAAGAAATCACTTTTGTTGATCCAGAGTCTGACTGGCTTTTAGAAGCTCCTCACACTGCTAGTATTATTATTTTTGTTGTTTTAAAAGAGAATTTACATTTCCCTAAATTTGGAATAACCCAGACATTCATTTGAGTTGTCAGGGAATTGAGCACCTCTGAACAGTGTGCACGTGTGTCTGCATATTCACATTAAGACACTCTAAGCCATTTCATCATCCTTGAGCTTTGTGCATTTGAATGTCTGCATTTCTACAATGAACTGAAGCAATGCCCCAAAACACAGTATAACATAATGTAATGTAGCATAAGATTTTGTTTTCTTTCCATCATGACAGAAAGCCCCCGGTCCAGCGCTGCAGAACCCAAAGGCAGTGAGACAGCCTTTCCACCAAAAGCAACGTATCCTGAAAAGCAGGTTGCCTGTTGGCTAAAGGCTGACCTGTTGCACTATTGTGTGTTGTATATTTGATAGCACTTATGTGTAAGTTTAGAAGCATCTACTGATTTTAGGGTATTGTGCTTTTCCTCTCCACTAAATACTAGCGTAAAAACACGCTAGCAAAGTGTCACTTCTTACATTGCCATAATGGAACTGCTTTTTTTATCACTAAGCTACTATCCTAAGGCAAGGTGCTAAAGTCCTGTGAAAAATGGCTGCAATAACTTAAAAAAATCTGACATCCAAATTTGTAGTGGCAGTTTCTAGCGAATAGATAAGATTTCTCTTCATCTTTGCCTCCAAGGGCTCAGAAACATTTATCTTTGGACCTGCGAACCTTAAAGTTAAAATTTAGACACAAGGACTGGAATGGTTTTTAATTGCTGCAACATAGATCGTTGCGTTTTCTAAGCTTTCTGCTCCACACAGCAATCTATCCTCTCCTTGAAAGGACTTCAGCACAGCTGTGTTATATGCACATAAATTTTCCCTGGCTGGGTCTCTGTAAAAGCATTATCAGTAATAATAGACTCTTTCCTATTTAAAGGACTGAATTAAGGCACAGTTAATTTCAGATTTTTGCCTTCACTTCCTTGCTTGTTTCTAGTAACAAAATTGTTTACAAACAAACCAGGTTGCAGTCTCAAAGGCATTAGCAAAAGAAGCAGCTATCTATGCTTCCTAAGACTTAATGTGAATAAACTCCAGTTCTGTATGGTGATTATTTTTCAGATCCAGAGGTTACTGATTCACAGCAACCCAAGTCCCTGGAACAGTCTGTGTTCATGGCTTCCCTGAAGAATTACAAACCAGTCATCTTCAGTTTAGGTTTTTTTGTCTCGAATCCTAAGATCTGTGGGTTTTGTATGTAGCCAGCATTTGCCACAGATTCAAAAATCAGCTGTATAGCAGCACCTCTCCTGTGTTGCAGAAATTTTTATGCTGGTCTATCTCAGCTTGGCTGTAGACTTGTTACTAAATCCAGCAACAAATAAACACAGTAATAAGCCAAGATCTTTGTGTTTCTGAACCAGTACACCAAGAACTCTCTCTGTGAAGTCTGTCATCTTAGACACATCACTGCAGACTGATCAAAGAAAAACATTTTAGCCTGTAGATTTTAAAGTACTGCAAAATGTTTAAAACTGAGATAATACTTAGCGCTTTGCAAGGAGTGCTACACAAGATGGTAATACTTTGAATCTCTTCACATTGCAATTTACAAAACTTTTCAGAAATGAGAATTTAATGCCAGCTGTAATTTAGGTATTTTTTTCTACTGCATATAAGCAGCAGAGTGGTTATATATCTGGACACGGGCTGGTTTGAAGAGCTTCCATTTGTTTGCAAAAATGGTGCTTTTCCTCAGATCTGTCTCACATGACGCCTCTGGTTATTTGGCTTTTTGCAATTTCTGGAAAGTACATTCACTGTTATGCTTTTCCCTTTCTTTGACATAATCTTTATGCTTACTTGGCTTTTAGTTTCTTCTGAAGCAGACTGGGGCGAGTTTTTATTCCCAAATACAAGAAGGAGCTGTGGTGTCCCCCAGATATTTTCAGATTTGCTTCAATCAACTGTTTTTACCAAGTATTTTTTCAGATAGCAATTTTATCTTCTTTTTGATTCTAGAAGTAAAAAGTTATCTTTTTTTCTAGTGTGTAGGTAGAGGTCTCCATGGCTGTGCCAGTCTGGAGCATTTCAGAGGACCTAAGACAACAGAAAGAGAATCACATAAACAGAAGTAAAGTGCCATGCTGATAGGCACACACAGTCTCTGTTTCCTTCTTCAGTACTTAGGCATTTATGTATAAGCATATATATATGTGTGTGTGTGTGTGTGTGTAAATATATATGTATATATTTATGTGTATGTGTGTATGTATGCATATAAGTTCATTTGCATGTAGTCTGCTTAAATGTTTTGGGGACAATTTTAGCAACAGGAAGATCTGATAGTGAAGCATCGATCTTCCAGCATATTAGCATGTGTCATTAGCTGAAGATGTGCGGTCATCGGCAGTGAAACTTCTGGCATTTAGCTGTCTCACTCCCAAGCCACTGAGGAATAGATATGCTGCAACAATTCTTTTTTGATCCGAAGAATGGCGACAGGCTTCATGTCACCCATCACCAGAGACATCTGCTGATCACTCAGAAGCACAATAACAGAAGGGAGACATGCAACTAAACATTCTGTGCAATTGCCATCCTCATCCACATCATCGCAAGCAAATCTGTGCTTTCGTCTCTATTTAATTCCTCTTTGCTCTCATGTAAATTTATTCCAGAAGCAGCTTCAATGTATTTTCCACAAAATGACACTGTAAGACTGCCAGATTTCTTCCTGCTGTCACAGTGCCTAATATAGATCTCTAGTCCTGCCATTAACATGAGCTCTAGAGAAGGAGGTCAGCATTGTAGAAAGCCATTTGTTTATGATTACAATTATGGCTTTACCAGGATTTCCTATAAACCTCTGTTTTGGGGGAGGGCAACTCAATAGGAAATCTAAACAAGCCCATGAGCTGTTTTTGGACACTTTTCTGAGCTGAAATCATGCATTTTTGACCAAATATTTCACTACAGCTAAGAAGCACATAACATAACTCAGGGTATAGACATGCCAAGTTTTCCACAGTCAGATTATGAATTTTTTTAACGTTGGACCGCACTTCCTACACAAACAGCATGGGGGAGGAGCGGTTGGAGGTAATACGATGCACCACGGCTGGCTGCTTTGTGCTGGCCATTTGATGCAGAGTCATTTGCCCTGCAGCACAGGAATGGGCTCCGTTATTATGAATGGTTTTGAAATGCTTATATGCCCCAGGAGACCAGAATGGAGCGTTTTAGGCAATAATGCATGCCTCAGCCCTGTCTGCACTTGGAAACAGCCCCATTTCAGCAACTGGCTTAGCTGAACTGAAAGGAGGAAGACAGAAGGGGTTTCATTATACAAACGTATACAAGCAGAGGGGGTATATTTATATATGTATGTGTAAGTGTTGTTCTATATATAGCTATCACTTTGTATTTTTCATTGAAACTGTGCAAGGTTTCTTTCCACATCTCTGAAGCCAAGCCTGTACTATCTTTTGTACTGGCACTGAGTAGGTCTTTTCTGTCATTGTAAAGCAGACTGAACCTTCGACAGACATTTACTTAATTAGGGGCAACTGTCATGTGAAACAGGGGTTAACTCTGATCAGTGGGGGTCGAAATGGCCACTGGAATTTTTATCAGCATTTAAAGATAAGCTACTGTCAGCACCAGCCTGGGTCTTTAACTATGATGGCTGGAGTGATGAGACTTTTAACCCTAAATCATGTCTGTGCACAGGCCATTTGAAACCAAATGAAAAAGAGTTTTAAATTCTCTTCAAATAGGTACACAGCTTGAATCAAAATTTTAAAAGAGAACTGCTTATTTTGTCTTCATTTGCATTTCCATCACATTAGCACCATGGCTTAAAACACAGCCTTGCAGTAAGGCAAGAGCCGTCACTTACAATTTCCCAAGAAGGACTAATTATTTCCTAAAGTGTGTTTAATTATTTAAACACACAGTAGTTCTTTCTATTGAATTCATCCGCAGCCTCACAGAAACTTAGGATCACAAATTCTGCAAATTAACTGCTTTCCGTGCCTGTCCCCTTTTTCCCTCCAGATTGTTGATGGATGAACTCCAGTGCTGACGACTCAGCTCTGCTGCACCAACACTTCCTGCTGAGGGCATGACGATATCACAGAAAACGACCTTGTCTTTTTTTCTATAGCATACAAGGTTCATACTGTTACTTTCCATCACATCACAGCAAGTCAACATGACATCATTTGAGCATTTACTTATCAGAGAGCATGTCAACAGTTTAAAGGAAGCATTTCTCTCCACTTGCCTACCCACTATCTGAACCAAATTGTGGTAGGCTGGTGGTGGATCATGCATATCTACAGAAGCAAGTAATTGAAATGATCCATGGGTCAATACCCAGGCATCTGTAATTTGAAATTGCAGTGGCTTGTGCCGCACATGTTTTATAGAGCAGCTTTCTTTTTTTCCACCTTTTGCATGATAAGATTATCATCAAGATGCAGCAGCAGTGTCGACACAGTTAAGGATATCCCTGGAGCTTTTTATTTCAGATGAAAAGTAGCTTTTGAAGTTATTAATATCTCAAGTGGAAGATAGAAAGACCACATTTTGAAGATAACACAATGTCAGTGCTACTGTTAAGCCCCATTCTTGTCTAGTGCTACACCACTAAGTCAGACAGCCTGCGAAAGTCTGCATGCAGGAGAGTGTTAGGAGAAATGTGAGAGAATACTCTCTCATAAAGCCCTAAGTATGGAGTGAACAAAAAAGGGAGCCGTAAGTTTAGATGGGTGAAAGTAACAGCTGAACTCCAGTCAACTCTCTCTTCCTAAACACAGAGATTCTTCTGCTTCTGCAGTTATGAGAAATAACAAAAGAACACTTTGCCTCTATTTTGTTTATAACTCCACTGGGGAGCAACAACTCTGTAAATAATATCCATACAAGAAGAAAAAGTTATGCCTTTTTTTTTTTCCCCGACAACATTGTCTCATTGAGGAGAAGAGAGCCAAAAGAGGTTTGGTCATCTATGTTACACATATTTCCAACTGTGTGTATACATTTGCTTTATACTTTCGGAGAATTCCAGAAAAGTGTAAGTTTTGGTCATATGCCTGCAAGCAAATCCTAGCATTTTCTCTGTCCAAACTGCTGTCACTGAAATTCTTGCAGACATGCTCTAATCCAATTTTAAATTAAGTCTTTTATGTTTTTTTTAAGTAGTCTCCATTTAGGCAGTTGTTCTATCACCCAATGACCCCTCTCCACCTGAGAAAGGGGAATCAGGAAAAGAAAAGGAGACCCATGGGTTGAAATGGAAACAGATTTAATAAAATAATAATAAGAAACTAATATTAATACTAATATAAAGTGCACAAAGCTATACGCAGCCCATGTAGTAGTAGTGAATGCTGGATGTCAAGCACTGTGAGCATCACAGCTCCAGTGAAAGCACAACAGTCACAGCAAAGAGGACAGTGAAGTAGGCCTTGGGAGCAGAATGATGGGTGGGAACCTCCAGGGATGACGACCATCAAGGAAAGAGGGCCATCCCCAGCAAACTTTCCAATTTGCAGTGAGCATGGCATTTATATTACGGAATAATTCTGTTGGCCGTCTTGGGTCAACTGCCCTGGCTTTTGTTCCTCCTAGCTTTAGCACCTGGCTAACTCAAAGCTGCTAAAGACCTTGATCACTGTGGCAACCTGCATAACAGGGTATCCTATCAACTTTGTTCTAACCAAATCAGGTGCCGCAGTCTTCTCAGAAATGCATTAGTGTCCTAGTTTTGCAAGGATAGAACCATAAAATCAATTTTCTCTTCAGGAAAGCTGCATTTTTTTTTCTATTCAGGAAAGCTGCTCAATATAGAGATGACTTCTCAGTTGCTCAACTATTCACCCAGTTTCATAGATGGATTTGCAGCCCAAGATATATCTCACAGAACAGGTCTAATAGCATTTGCCCAGCTTACTGGGAAAGCATCACTGTAGAAAGAAAATCAATAAATTAGTTTCCCAGGCATTAAGCCATAGCTTGGTACTCTGCCTGTGACTTCTAAGTTACGTAAAGCCAACCAGGAAAATTCACCTTGTTTGCAATTCTCTTCCCTGAACACACCTGCTTGGGTTACCTTTGAGAAATGAATGGCAATCCCTCCACAGCATCCTGCAGTTCTCCTCCATCATGCTTTCATTGATGGTCCTTCTCTGACCCCAAGCAGAAGAATAGCAATGAAAAAGTTCATCTCACTGTTCTCATGACAACCACTCTGCCTTTCCTACCCCTTTTCCAGAGAAAAGATGTGAACCTGGAGACATACACATTGGTCTGGTTATACAGAGGTGAAGAAGCTGCTTATATAGCTGTGCCCACCATTGCAGTGAACTGTGTACTGTAAAGACAACGTAGTGAAATTATCCCTGATTTTTCCAGTCACTGGGGCTAGCAAGGAGTGTCTTGGTAGTTGAGGACAGTTGAAAAGGATGGATGCAATCATCATGTTTGCATGGAAGGGGTGCTTGTAACCACCGGAAGGTATAGTCCCTGTAGACCTCTCCTGCTGCACCCACATGTACCAGTTTCTATTTTTTTCTACTCCATTTCTAAACTAATTCTGCCTTCTTGCTTGCAGGAGCATGAGAATTTGCATGCCAAGAGAGCATTTCCCCGCAGGAGACTTGCAGCCAGGTACAACTCATTTTGTGCCAACTAAGCTCAGACTTTGTGCCAGACTTTCTAAAGGACTCTGAATTTCTGGCAATTTGTTGCGATTTGGTTGTTACTTCATCAATTATCTCCCATTGTGTGTCTGTGATTTAGTTTCACCCTCTTAAACAGAGCACTGGGGACTTTTCCTTATCAAATTCCATTGCAATGATTTGGGCCATCTCTCCTATTTTCCAAACACAGTTTGAATTCTGATCTTTCGTCTAAGTTTACAATTTACCCTAACAAATTTCCACATTTTAAATAAGTGAATTTAAATAAGTGTATTCAATAACATCAAGCATGTTATTTAATGAACCTCTACTTAAAATAACGTAGTCCAGAGCAAACCCTGGCAAGATCTCATTTGAGACACGGTTCCGTATTTGCAATGAAACATTGATAACTCTGCAGTAAGACTTTTCCAGCCTAGGCTGTCTCTTCATGAAATTCATGAAATCACTTACGAAAAATCTCAAGCTGGACAGTATCACTAGTCTTATTGAAGACATCTATCAAGCAGACCTATCAAAGAATGAAACCAGATTCAACAGACAGGTTCAGAATAGTGTCCTGGATACATTCAAAATCAGTTCTTTGTGATGACATCCACTTGGCCTGCCAAAAAGCAGTAATCTTCTCTTCCTTCAGTTCCCTATCTCATTCATAACTTACTATCTAATATTTGCAACAAATAAGGCATTGACCCAACAGCCAAAAGTGTCCTTCAGCCCCTCCTCGCTCTTGTTCTGATCTCTCAGACTCTTCTCCTTTCTCTTACCATTCCTTACATCTCTACTTTCATGTTACGCTACCTGGGTATCCTCACTTGATTTCAATATCTAAGCTGTCTGTAATAACAACTAATGGGATGACGCCAAAAGGCTTCATTGTGCTTATAAGGACTGAGGGGAAGCACTGTTTCTTTTTTCGAATTCATTCAGTTTTAGTTCTTGCCAAAGTCTGGATCTTACACTGAATGGATCATTAATCCATCTAATACTGTGTGAGGGAGCTGTTGTTCCCCAGCTGTCTGTAGCTATGCCCATTTCTCCACTCTGCTCTTGCAAATAAATGAACCACACTGAGCAAAACAAGAACTAGCACTGCAAGCTCTGTATGAATATATTGAGACAAGAATATATTCGAAGATGAAAATAAATAAAGTACTGACAAGTACAATGGAGATTGTTTATGCTAGACTCAAAACAATATGAAACTTTGTGGACAGTGTCACAGACAAAGACCTAACTTGATTTATCGCAGGGCAACATGAAAATAACAGCACTGGTTCACATAAGCCCCTACTTATAAATTATGTTTGCTTGGTAACAATGACAAATATAGACGCCATATACATGCAGACAAACACATACACGTACAGGTCTTCTAATGTAATTCTGAAGACTGAAAAATCAACAGTTAAAAAATAAGATAAATACACAGAAAGAAGTTAGCCCAAATATATACATAATGTATTTGCTATACTCTGAGGGAAGAAAACTTCCCAAATCAGTTTTGAAAGCCAAGTCTAAACAATATGAAAGCCTCCAGCAAAGGGGCATTCGTCCAAAATCAATCAAATCAAAACAAACTCCGTTAAAAAAAAAGTAAGTTAAGAGTTTGTCTATCCCAAGATTATCTTACTGTGTGGCTCCTTAAAGAAAACTCATCATTGAATCCATCAAAAGAACGCTTAGGATTTCATTGTTTCCCTGTCTCCACACATTTCCTTCTTACAACGTAAATTCCTTTTCTCACAACAAAATCTCCAAGGTACAAAGCAACCTCACAACTCAATTTCCAGATGAGTCAGTTCAGACAGAAACAGTCCAAGTTAAAAACAAACAATCCAACAGAGGAGGAGGGAGTGGGAGGGAAGGTGTTAGGACTCAAAACTCTCCTGCTGCTGAAAGAGAGGATGGTTTTTTTCCAAAGCAATAAACAGTCTCAGCTCAGAGAAACTATTAATTCATCGAGCTATTTAATGCTCTCCAGTGTCAGAAGATTAATCAGTCTCTCTACACACTTATTCTGAAGCCAGTTCTCCAAGTTTGAATATTTTCCAAAAACAGTTCCTTGCTTGAGCTGGACTTGCAATAAACATTTCCCTTTCCAGTGTGCACTTCCAACAGATTACTAGGAAATAATCACCCATGTCATTCCAGCAGCTTTACCACAGTGAAGACCAAATGGATCTCGTACAAAGTCGCCAGCTCGCTGGTGTGAAGCCCTAGGTAATACAGAAGCAGCGTAACAATGCCTGCATAATGTGTGAGGCTACTGGTAAACTGCTGGAGCTCAAATTCCTGCACGCAGTAAGCACAGACACATTGCTGCCAGGCCAGCACAGCCTCCATCTACTTGGCACGTAAGAGCTGATCAGGGTGGTGGTGTCCATACAGATTAAAATCAGCTTGTGATTTCGAAAATACATCATGTACTCTAAGGCTTTTTAACTGATCCCTGATCTAGGAACTACCTCCATGTCAATGGATAAGGGGTAAATATTTTAAGCTACCTTTCTTTCTGTTTCCTAGAGTAAACATTTCTGTGTACCAGTAGAACTCCCCCCCAGCCATATTCTCAGGCATGAGAGTTTTGCACACACTTTGTAAGACTAAAATTGCTATTATAGTTAACAACAATATACCATTTCTAACATAATAGAGACACACACAAAAATGGAGTTTCAACAGTTAAAGTCTAAGCAGCGTAGCTAGCCAGCTGGCAAATTGTTAATGATTCTGCCCATTTGCAAACATCTTTATGCTTTGATGAGATGATGGTAAATGGTAGCTGGTATGTGTTCTTCAGGAGGAACCATGTCAGATTAAATTAATTCATCTCCTTAAGACCAAAAATAGATTTGTGTCCTCTTCCTCTTCCCACAGGAATTCATTCCCACTCATTTAGTAGCGTGATGCCAAATGAATACTTAGGTGAATTGGCAGTGGAATTAGAAAACAAGGGGACTGCTTTCGCCATTGAAATCTTGACACCAGGAGTCAGGCTTATGGGAGTGGACCCTTAAAGGACTGGGGCAGTGAGGGATTTAATAAGTCAGAGTGGACAGACTCCTCTTTGCTAACCACGCAGCATATTGTTCTATTGTTATATACAAAGGCTTTTCCGACAACACCGTGCACAGTGACTACAGCTCCGCACAGCTGGGATAATCACAGGAAACTCATTGGCAAATGTCGTCCCACATTTCCTCCATTGCACAGAATTAGCTAGCTCTGCCACAGTATGGGAACATGGGCTGCGTGGCTCAGGAGGAAGCTTTTCCAAATCAGACGATTCTCTGATTATTTCTAAAAATACCTCAAGCAGTAGTCAAAACACTTCAAGGAATTCCATCACGATATTTCATGTAATACTCCTTTTCCCTTGAGTAATTCTGAATATTTGTATACCAAAAGAAATTTCAGCGAGCAATACTCCAGTGAGCAATAATTAAAAATCTTGAACTTGAATACTCACAATAAATGTGTTGCAAAGAAAATAAACATTCTTATCCTTGTTAGAATATAAGTATCCTTCAGGAATGCTTCAAAACTGTGACATTTTCTGTCCTGAGAAAATGAAAATGAACCTATTTTCCTAAATCTTTTCCTATAAGTGCATATAGGTTCACCATGGAATAAAACATCCTCGGGTCTGGATATCAAAGTCCAGATCCACATCTCAATTTTAATCTTCTATCACTAAAACCTGAATTTTTGGGTAATGTTTAAAGAAAACATAGGGTTCCATTTTTCCTCTACTGACAGAATTATTAAAAGAAGAACATATGCTGTATAAAAGAAGAATTTTGTTGAGCTACATTATAAGGAACTCTAAAAACCCTGAATGCATTTCTGGCTGATTTACATTGCTGAACCTACCTATTTATTGTTACCGATCTCTGACATACTGCCACTTCTCGAGGACACTGCACAAACAGAAGCAAAGAAGAAGAAACATTTCATAAGACAATACATGACAACCAAATATATGAGACGAAAAAGGAAATAGAATTTTCATATGGTCAAAATCAACTCCCTTCTGTATTCAGAGAATACATCCATATGATAGGGAAAACTATCCCCAAGTCAGCACATAGGAAATACAATGCAGATGATCCCTGCATCATCTTGCAGCAAAATACAGCCACAAAATTGGAGATACTCACGTGTTCAAGTAGTTACATCTTACAGGTCACTGTGGGAAATGCCCCGTTGTTAATTTTGAAAGAATTTCAATGGTAACTGTGAACAAAAACATACAACTATGGCCATGTATGAACAGGCTGTGCATTTTGTACACCATATTCATGTCCAATATAACAATTTCAAAAATCCACAAAAATTTCTAAGATAATGCACTGTAAAAAAAAAAGGTAACAATAGAGGAAATTACAATATCTAGATTTCCTCTGTCATTTTAAAGTATTTTTATTAGCTTGAAGACAGTGTTGATAAGTCTCCCTGAACTCCCTTTAATCCCAAACACATCCTTATTTTTCACTATCCAGGAAACGTGCATGCACTTTTTCATACATATTTGGTCCTTAGCTCAGAAATGAAAGGCAGCACATTCTTCAGGTTGCAATAAATCCTCCTGCCTGTACAACTGGCAGAGCTGACATGCATGAATGCATAGGATTTCCATTTCCTCTATAACCATGGGAAAGCAGTCAAAGCAGCACAGCTAAAGAAAATGAGGCCATGGTTCCATGGTGCAGCAAATCCAGTTTAAGGGCTTGCACAAACGTGACACCAAGTGCTGAACTGGAGCAACCTCTGCTAGACAGAACTGTAGACTTATACAGGTTGGAGGTCACCTGGTCCAAGCCCCCAAGCAGAGTCATTTAGGACAGCTGACCCAGGTCTCAGTCAGCTTGGTCACCCTTCACTGGACTCACTCCAGTATTGTCAGTGTCTTTTGTGTACTGGGGAGCCCAAACCAGGACAGAGTTCTCCAGGTGCAGTTTCACAAGTGCTAAATAGAGGGTGAAAACCACTTGACCTGTTGTCTAAGCTCCTTCAGCCCAAGGTGGGACTGGCCACCTTTGCTGCAAAGTCACACTGCTGAAACATGTTCAACTTGTCATCCACCAGGACCACCAGGTCTTTTTTTGCAAAGCTGCTTTCCAGCTGGTCAGTCCCCAGTCAGTACTGGTGCATGGGATTGCTCCATCCCAGATGCAGTATTTTCCACTTCTGAACTTCATTCTGTTCCTCTCAGACCATTTCTCCAGCCTGCCAAGGTGCCTCTGAATGGCATCCCCCACCCTCCAGTTTACCATTTGCTCCCCCCAGTTTGGAATCATCTGCAAACCAGTTCCCATGATTTAGTTCACTAACAGAAACATTAAACACCAGTAGTGTCAGCATCAACGCCTGTGAGACATCATGAGGAACTGACAGCCAGTTAGACTTCATATCACTATCTATACCCTTTTGGGCTGATGGTATAACCAATCTTCCACCCATCTTCTTCCCCACTTAGGCAGTTCATCTCTCACCAGTTTGTCTAGGAGGACGCTATGGCAGACCATGTCACAGGCTTTGCTAAAGTCGAAGTTCATATTTGTTCAGTTTAGTTTGGTTTGGGTTGGGTTTTTTCAAAGAAATAAATTTGTCCTGGCAGAATAATGATGGATAAGATGTCTTTTGCCCTCCCTGAGTCAGAATAAAGCCTAACTGTAGCATAAACACCATGTTGCTCGCGTTGGATAATTTAGCAAAAATATGATAGTGTGCTCATGCCTCATCCAGATTAATTTATATATGCTGTCTGGTCTGACAGTGCACAGATCCAGGATTAATGTACATGGAACTGTGATCTAAATTAAACATGCTTATTCTCCACAGCTCTGCAGACTCCTAACTCTCCAAGAAGCAACCTCATATATTATTGTAAATAAACATGGGAGGCAACAGTTCATACAGAGAAAAATGTTTGACCATGAAAATGTAAAATTTATTTACCCATCTTTTTCCTTATAATAAAATGGTTTTAATATTTTAATTAGAAAACAAATACAATCTGATTTGACAATTTGTGTAATTAAAAAGTGATAAGTGGAACACTGCAAAAATAAAACTCTCAGGTCAAATAACAGTGTTAGACAGCATTTTCACTTCATCATGCGATGAAAAGGTGACATAATGTTTTGTACAGAAGCAAGAAAGGCAAGCCCAGCATAACGAGAAGTGAAGAACCTTACATTTTCATATTATATATGTGTTACAGCCATCAAGCTATCAGCTATTCCAGTTGCTTTTGTTATGACCAGCTATCCATCCTGCAAAAAAGAAACTAACATTTTCACGAAAACCAATGCATTTCCAGGAAACAGTAGATTTTCTTCCAGTTGTATTACTGGACAGAACATCATTCACAACTGATGATATTTTGTTCTTTGGTGATTTTTTTAAACACAAAGTCCTGGGAACTATGATATCCTGTAAATAACTCTTCTTCTGTATGCTACAGCCATAACATTCTGTGTGCTGCAGGATCCCAGTTTTTGTAGTGGCTGGGTTAAACCTGACATATCAAATTTGTCTCTCATCTAACATAGCCTCCTTTAACAGACTTCTGTTCTGTAAAATCGAATGGGTCTGACATCTGAATTCCTATATAAGGCTGCTTATTTCTTTAAAGATTTTTTCTTTCCCCTGATAAACAAGGAAAGAGTTTGCAGCATAATTTAGAAGTTGTTTTATTGACAGCAACACACAAAATCCTTTCTTAACATCAATCTCACCCACAGTGCTTTGTGTGACATGACTTGCACTGCCAGATTCTTTGGGATCTTGATTTTTGCTCTAGTCTTTCCTTTACTGTGGCTTGCCTAAATCTATTTCAGTAGGTTTTCTCATTTATTTTCTTTTTTGATTTGCAATAGAGCACGTTACTAATCTTTTTTTACTTGTTTAATAGGATAGAAAAAGACTGCTTTGCGCTCCATGGACACTATTTTTATTCAGCTTTACAGGTAATTTTACTTTGTGTTCTGGGCTTTAAAAATGAAAATGGAGAGACAACAAAAAAACCTCTCATCTCTTTTTCAGCTGGCATGCTCGAGAAACTGAAGCTTCCCAGACTGCCAGTAGCACTTATGTCATAAAAGTGTTTCATTTTTACTAATAATCATATTCTGCCTGAAGAGAGTTCAAAAATTCACTAAGCCACAGTTTGGTGAGCTTGTTCCCAAAGCTTCTGACCAGATAAAAATGTTTACAATAATTATATAATAATTATGTTGTTGTTGTTGTTATATATTGGTATAATATGTAAAAAGGCTGCATAAAGTTGCACAAAACATGTGTCAACATCTTTACATTTACAAGCACATGTCAGCATCTTTACACTAAAACATTAACATCTGTATGTTCATATGTCGACATATCATATTGTGTCAAAAGATGCAGTTTGTAAAGTCTCAGACTTGAGTCTAGGTCCTGAGCATCTTCTTTAAGTACCACTCAACAAAATGTCACTGAAAAATCCATTCTGTTTCTACAACTGGACTAGATAGACCATTACAGAGTAAGAATAATGACAACATGTTTTTATTTGTATTTTCAGATGCATTTTCCCAATGTATACATTTGAATGGTTTGCTTTCATCTGCCTTTCTATCTTTTTAACAGAGCTGTATACCACTGCTTGCTCTCTTTGGGCAGGTGAGGAAGCGTTTTGGAAGTGCCGCTACTGAGGAGGACCACACCACAAATCCCATGTCTTGCAAGTGTCAGAATTTTATCGTAATGAAAATGGCTGTGTTGGATCCCCCATGCATGCTTCCCCTTCCTCTTCCAGGCTCTCGGGGGCTTTTTTCGGCAGCAGGCCCGCAGACAGAGCTGGCTCTGTGGCGGGGATGACCTCATCCACACTCCACACAGCTGCAGAGGCAAGCTGTGCGCCCCACGCTCCAAACAACAGTTTTCTGGGGAATTTATTTGTTCACACATGAACAGTAAATCAGCGTTCAACACTTCTAAGTTGCAGAGGGTTTTTGCTTTGTGGGAAATGCCTAAGTATGAGGTTTGTATTTCACTGTTAGGAATGAGAAATAAAATGCATAATCCATCTAACAAAGATATGTTAGAAACAGCTTAGAGAAACCTAGAAAATCCTGGAATATAAACAGCTCTGCCTGGAGAGTCAGACGCTCCACACAGTGGATCATGTGCCAGACCTACACATTACAGTTAAAGGGCCAAATTTCAGTTCACATAAATAAATGACTTAACTGAAATGACTAAATAAGCCATTATGTATTGAAAGCCTTCTGAGACTTGCTATTTGCTCTATCAGCTACTATCAGCCTGTCTCTAAATCACCTACAGGAGACAACTATGTCTGCCCAAGCTGTCTGCTCTCTGTCATGTCCCTGAGGGCACCACCAGTCCTCCAGGGCTCTCTGCACCCTCCCCAGGGCCCAGGACCCCGTGTCAGTTCCCCAGGCCCATCAACCCCTGCCCTAGCGATGCTGCAGCAGGGCCGGTCTCCAGCTCCCCACAGCCCTGCCCTGCCTGGTCCTGGGCCCCGTAAAGTCAGGCCCACACATCGGCTCATGTCCCAGCCCAGCATCGGCCTGTCCCTAGGGAGGTTCCCAATGGTGTCCAGGGCTGGGGCTCTCCTGGCCTCCCCACCGGTTGCTCTGCTCTCGGATTGGGGTGGGACAGGCCCTGTCTGCAAGGCCCTACCCTGCCCCACCACAAGGAGATCCTGATACTCCTACATTGTGCCTTGATGGTTTTGTGATAAAGACACGTTTGGGCAGTTCATGCTACAGCCTGAAGGTTGTGCATATGGATGTCAAGTGGTGGTGAATTAGAGAGTTCAGTTATGGGTGGCAGTCTGCTGCCAAAATTTTTGAGGGGATTCAAGGCAGCTATGTGTTTCAGAGGCTGTGTAGTCCTCCCAGCTGAGAGATTGGTCACCCAGATCTCCACAGCACTTTGTGATTTGAGATGGGTGCCAGAGCTGACTGCAGGGACAGGGCACATGTTGAGTGCCCCAAATATGAGCTCCCATGGACCCATGGACCGGTCCCTCTGATCTGACACAGTGGCTTCAAAAACACTTTTTCTGAAGAAATCTCCAAATGCAACAGGACTGACACAGCCATTTCCTGGTTCTCTGCAAAAAAACATGCCTGAGAAGAAAAGGCTATTTTAACTTGACTTCAGTTGATGTAAAAAAGCCCAATTTTCCCATTCAGGGAACGGCCCCATGTAAGAGATGCAGTGCACAACAGTGAACAAACTATAGTTGTCCCTCCATCTGGAGCTGGCCCATCTTCCTGCTTCATGCTAGCCCTTACACAGTGATTTATCAACCCTTCTTCTATGTTCATGACTGCAGTTTGCTCCTGCTGGAGTGCATGGTTTGGAATCTAGGCTGCCACTTCGAGTCTCTGTTAGTGATGAGATTCTAGAGACATGGAAATAAGCATTTTCCTACTTAAATCAGAACTGACTGTCCTGTACAGTGAGAGGGTCTTGGGCCTTTCACATCATGTACCTGTAATGAATCACCTTTTGTGGAGTTTAATGTCTATATGAAGAATCCCTTTCCTGCATATATTCATAATTTCCCCTCTGATCTAGAGCAACTAGCTGACAACTGAGGCCTATCTGCTTAGGTACAACGCACGTTCAATCAGCGCATCCTACCAACAGGTGAGATGGAGAGTGAAATAACACCCAAGGCAGACAGTGACAGGTAGGTCCCTGTCACACTGCACATCCGCTGATGGCTCCAACCCCTGCACTGCTTAAACTACTTTTGACTGCAAAATTGCTCTGCTGTGTGGCACAGTCATGCGAGGGATCTGCAGCAGACCTGCACTCGCTCTGATGGCCATTTAGCTGCAATATTTATACCTGCTACATCAAAATGGAGAGCCAGGCTTCCAGCACCTCCACACTCTGCCGCCAGCCGAAGAAGACGGGAATGTTGTCTCTGTCCCTGTTACAGTCCCAAGTTTCAGGATGGAAAGGAGCAGGAAAGTGGTCCTTGACGTTTCTTGTGTTTCAAACACTGGAAATAAACCTCTAATATTTTGGAGGTACCATCCTAGCCTTGCTAGTATTAGGAAACACATGAGAAACAGCACAATTCACAGTGGGCAGTATCTAAAAATCAAAGCCTCGGAAAGGTAGAGAAAAACCTAATCAAGCTGATGGAAATGAGTTTCTCCCCCTCAGTTTTCTCTGACTCTGTAACTTGATTTAAGATACAGAGAAAAGGTACCTCAGTATGATGGAGGTAAGACAGATGACTGGCAATCGTGAAAATTTTGAAAATCAATGTTTAAGAAGTGTGGGATAGCTGTGGAAGTGACACAGTGCAAAGGGAAGGATCTGTGGAAGCAGAGTAGTCAGACACAGACCTATAAAAATTATGGATATTTTTAGTTGATGGCAATTCTGAAAAACCCACTGGGGGAGGAGGAGGGAATGAGGACAGAAAAAGCATTTGTCACTGAACTGAAAATCCTGTCAGTGCTGCACACATCATTTTGATTTTGAGCTTTTTTTTAACGAAAGCAGAGTTCTAGGCAGGAAATACATTTGAAATTAAAAACTGAAAGTTTCATTTTGAAAGTCGAGGCAAAATATTCAGATTATTTTGGCATGTGTTGGATTTTTTTCAACATGAAATTCAACAAAGTCTCGCAAGTCCATAGACTATTTTCATGCCACTGCATCTGCATCTTTCCACAGAAAATGTTTTAGTTTTAAATATTTATCCAAACCTCATCAGTAAGAGAGATGTTTGCAATGACAGGAATTACAGTAAGAAGTGTTCAGTATTGTTAGCGTCCACCCTTCACAGCAGATTTTGCATAATACGTATTTTCTTCTGCTATATACCACTAGAGTACCATGTGTCTTCACCATAATATAACACATTTCAAAATAAAGATTACTTGCTGTATCCAACACAACATTATATTATTTTTTAACATTCTAGATAAATCAATAGAGAGGACTTACAACACTGTGTAGAAAGCATTTTAAATAAAAGGTTAGATTCTCTCTGGAGATGCATGCAACTCCAACTGCATCCTAATAGCAATGCTCCATTTTTAAACAAAGGCAAACATTAACTGATTTTATTTGAACCACACAACTCCTAACTGTGCATACTGTTGCAGCAATTAACAAATATGTTGTATATTTAATAGCAGCAAAATTGTAATGGATTTTTCCAGCTTCATCTGCCCTAAATAAATACTGTTTCTCACAGGGCAGAGGAAAACCAAGGATGCAGTGCAGCCAGGGTAGCCCAATGAGAGGCCTTTGGTCTCACTGCTTGCAAGAACTGAGGGCAAGAAAAAACTCTCACAAAAATAACATCCCAATGTGCTCTGGGAATACCTAGAAGCCAAGCAAGGTGTTTGACATGAAAGAATTACATCCTGCCCTTTGACACTCTGAAACAGGGTCCTGCAGCTGGGAGCACAGGTCACAGGCTGCCTTGGACCTACGTCAAGACCCTGCCACAGGCAAGCAGCAGGAAAAGGCGCCTGTCTAGCCATGGCCTTACACTGACACCCACCAAATTAACAGTGCATCATTACTGAGAGCATTGTGCCCTACACAATGCCCACCCGCAGCTCATTACATATGTGTAGACCTTCTAGCCCCTGCTACAAATCAAGGCAAAAGCAGATAGATAGGCAGAACAGAGGGAAGCCTGCTGCTAAGGAGAAATCTCGTATTGAGGAATGTAGCTCAGGTCATACATGTGCGCGCGCACACACACACACACACACACATATCCATTTTTTGTTCCGCCAGCCTTTCCCCTTCCCTAGCAGAAATTTCCAAAAGTCAAGTCCCTGAACTCGCTCAGGCCTAACCCTCCTAATTTTGAAAGGGTCTAAAGCAGGTTGAAGAATGGTCTTTCCAAAAAACTTCCTGTTGAAGTTAACGAACAAGCGTGTTAATCTTCCCCTGTCTCCCAATCCAAAAGGAAGGAAGCAAGAAGCTGGAAGGCGGATACCCCTCTACACGTACACACCTGCACCCGCACATAGCCCATACACACAAATACACACGTGTATATATTCATTAGGGGATTCTTTGTAAGTCTGTCCAAGGAGGTTTCACCCCCAGCACAGCGGGGCAAAAGGAGAATAGTGCTAGGGGTTTTTTAACTCTTAATCCCAATCACCTTCTTCCTTCAACTTGCATTCAATACACAAGCTGAAAATGTTGACCCCCCTCACATTAAATAGTGCCGATCCTAGGCTTCTTCATCACTGTTGTGTTGCTTGCATAGACATACTGCCAGCCTTGATGACTGCAGTGATTAAAAAGCCTGCATCAGCCTACATCAACCACCCTACCACCAATAGTGACAAAGCAGCATCAATATTGGCAAAAACATGGTCTTTCTTCAGAAAAAAAAAGCACAGACATAGTCCTTATCTTTATCACCTCTTATAAATTATTTTAACATGCCATTGCATGGATGCCCACTGCCCAGTATTCAGCTTTCTTTGCTGAGCTGAATGATTTAGACAACACAGCAAAGTCACTACATCGTGGCCTTTTCAGCCAGTTGCCAACTGTCACCCAAATTGTGGGACAAAGGAAGGGACCAACCCCTGGAGGACTCCACTTTAGCCCACAGCACCTCTAAGACCTCAGGGGAAGTCACTGTGTGCTGACAGAGATCACTGCCACCACATCCACCACATCCACCACCCAGAGGATCAACCTCCAAATCTGTGGGTGCAGGAGAAGGAGGAGGCAGCAGTGGGTCAGCAAGGGCTGACAGGCTCCCGACAGCATAAGAGCAGCACAACGTGTTGCTCTACTTCCACCTCCAGTCACCTGTGTCTCCCCTTTATGGGGTGCTTCTGAGGTCTGTCAGTGGAAGCACATTTAAGCTATCTTGAGTCTGACCTGTTGATGCTTTGCAGAAAACGAGGTAGCTGTCCTGTGTCTTTCCCCAAAACCAGCCTTGCATCATGCTGAGCGCTGAATGACTGCAGGAAAAAAAATCCCCCTTCTGTCAAGTTAATCTCATGAGCACTAAGCATAAAGAAAAAACATAGCGTCATTCAAAATACTGCCTCTTTACAAGCATAACAAACCCTCTGTGGAGTAAAATTACCAAATTGGCTGATTCTTTCAGAAAGCCATTATGCATACAGAAATGTAAAAAATGTGTGTGTGTGCTTTTTTCTGCATTCTTTTTTTTTCAAAGCTGCTGATTGTTCATGTGTGTGTAAATAAAGCTTTCACATTCATAATCAACCACCTCCTCTTCCTTCCCTCCCCTCCTGCCTTATTCTTTTCATACTGCTTCAACCCTTTGTTAGTAGCAGTAATCACACAATGAGATTTGCCTGAGAAATTTCAGAAGAATCAAAATTGAAAAAATATCCTTTTCTTCACATTTTCATGAAAGCATAACATTTCAGGCTTTCTTTTCCCCCTATGACTGAACACAAATTCATCCTTCTGAAAAACATAACTTCACAATTTTTGGGCAAAAGAAACTAAAACATTTTTCCCCAGCAATGTGAAAATGATAGTGATATTGCAAAGAACAGGCTGTAAAAACTTCCAAAAGAGATAGTACAGCACTGAAACACCTCTTTGTTATCTCAGAAAGATCTGGGTAATGAACAATTGGAACACAGAAAATAGTCACAGTAATTATTTAAATATATACATATCTGTTTAAAGCTTACATGCTTTTTGTTGTTGTTGTTGTCCCCTCAGGAAAGGTGGTTTAAGAATGGAAAGCATCCCCAGCTCACCGAGTTCTCAGCTGGTGGACTTCACTGCAGGAATGGCTCGACTGTTCTTTCCTCTCGTCTGTTCACTCTCCATCTACTCACACTATGTTGTATCTACTAATACTACAGAAACTAATTCAGATAATCTTTTACAAATTTACATTTCACAAATGGAAGAAAGAGAGAAAATTAAGAATTCCCTTTTTTTTATTCAGTGATTCTTCAGATTGACGATAGAAGATAAGGTAAAGCTACCTTATAAAATGTCTTTTTATCAAGCTTTTGCAATGTTTTTCAACCTCTAAATCATATTGCAGTCCTCATCACCCATAGTAATTTATGTTCATAAGGCGTCAAGGTATTTTTCATGTAATATGTAACTTTAACCTAGCTTAAGACTCGACAGACTGCAAATATATAATTGTTCTTTAGTTACCCATCCAAGCCAATGTTGAGTCAACAATTTTTAGGTTAACTTGATCTGTTTTCACAGGCTGGTTAATAAGCCTTGAGTTAAACTGTGGCATGTAATACATTAAATATCCCAAGACCTAGAAAATTCTCTGTGACAAACCTTTTAAATATAATCAATGCAGTGGTTAGAAGTAATTCAGCTTGATTTGAACTGAAGACTAAAACCAAGAATAACATGGAGTTTTTAAACAAAAGAAAAATGTGGCATACTTTCTCCCACATTATACAAAACTATTTAGATTCATCAATACCAAATTCATGAGGAATTCTAGAAACCATGGTTTGGGCAAAAATATAGTAGCATATAGTAGTAGTGAAAGATAATGATGTGAACTAAAAAAACAGTTTAAAGTGTTCGGAACCATGATTGGATTATATATTAATTCTAACACAAAAAAATCTAGATGTCATTGACCTGGATAACTCATTACTAACAGCCGCACAACTGAAATATGTTTGAGAAGTTTTCCTGGTAGAATAATGTGTTTGTGTTTATTATTATTATAACAGCTTGCCATCATTATCTGTTAGACATTTTTATCTGTGTATTTTCTGAACTGCTTTACAACATAAAAAAATAAAAAATAAACCTTTCCCTTGTAATGCTTTCATAACTACTGCAAGATTTATACATTACCTTAACTTAAAGTGTAACAGATGGATTGCCAGCAGGAAACCATGAAATTGTCAGAAAGACAGTAAGAAAAGGAGAAAACGCAAAAATTGCAAGGGTTCCTATATATAGTCTGTGTTTGATCTACTATACTATTCTTCTGTCATCCTTGTGAATGTGTATTCTCCTGGAAAAGCATGTTCTTATTCTAGCAGGAAAGTATAAGGGCCCAGAAGGCTTCCCAAACGATGAATAAGGGACCTGCCGCAATGCAATGACTGTGATGTGCACTAATTTTTATTACAGTGCATTATGTTAACTGAGATACACCGTTATGACTATAGTAAAAGATAAACAAGGTAATACCTCTGTAATAGTTTTTTTATTTTCTGTTTTTCCATCTTCAGATATGTAGGG